>NW_015505779.1:5294-8738 GCF_001515645.1 Sinocyclocheilus grahami | reverse complement strand
AATCTGCTGTACTATTTTTTCTCAGTCTCAGATGTTCATGCCATCTAGTAAACATGCCTTAATGGATGCAAATGGAGGAAGTGTGTGACAAACATAATATCCATATTTTTACGTGCTTTGCAAGACACATGCGGTCAACCTCCACCTCTCCCATGACACTCTGGCCACCGTAAACAGCCTTAGTACTTGCTCACCGGAGTGCAAGGGATTTCTATAACTGTTTGTTCATGGTGAGGGGGTGTTGGTCCCAGTGAGTGAACGTCAACATGCCATGGCCTTCACACACAAAAGCACAAATACAGACATTTTCACACACATCCACCTGCATATGCATGCAGAAATGACACCTATAGAGACGAACACATGCAGACATGCACTTTTACATTCCTTACACATTTAGTGCACAGTACCGCAGCTACCCGAATGGACCACATGCTACCTCATCTTTCAGTGTCAGAACACACTTCACAAAGAGATCAAAACAAACGTGTGGAGGCAGCCAGCGCCAAGATGATGAATCACTCTAATCTTTATCGTCTGACCTGCCCTGCGAGCTGATTGGCTGAGAGGCTGGGGTTTTTTTCTCACAAGGCCGTGCCACATAATGACAAGTCAACACGTCCACTGAAAAACAAGAAAATGGACTTGATCATAACTTTGAGCACTTGAATTGGCTGCGGTTATACGGCATTGATTGAGAGTTATTGAGATTATCATGTCACATTCCTTTAGCTCAAACATTAGAGCAATGCCAAGGTCATGAGTTTGATTCCTAGGAAGTGCATGATATACTTTAAATGCCCTGCAAGGCACTTTGGATAAAAGCATCTGCCAAATGCATAAAATGTAATTAAATACCATATGCATTACATATAAAGAAAACGATTGTCAAAACATTGGTCACTCAGAAATTGCTAGGAAATTTTACAAACAATTACAAATAAATGGCAAATAACACATTGAAACGTGAAGCTTTAAAGTAGAAAAACTGAAACAGTATTTTCTTGTAAAATGTACTCCAATAATCTTTGTTTTATTTACAACTTTTTTTTTACAGTGTACACTCTTAAAAATAAAGGTGCTTCAAAAGGTTCTTCAAGCGATGCCATAGAAGAACCATTTTTGGTTCCACAAAGAACCATTCAGTCAAAGGTTCTTTAAAGAACCATCTCTTTCTTGCATTTTTGTAATCTGAAGAACCTTATTTCGCCACAAAGAACCTTTTGTGAAACAGAAAGGTTCTTCAGATGTTAAAGGTTCTTTATGGAACCATTTAGACAAAAAGGTTCTTCTATGGCATCGTGAAGCACCTTTATTTTTAAGAGTGTATATCTGATATATATGCAAATTTTCTTCAGTTTCTGTCAAATTTAGTGTTTCAATCATACCCCATACTGTTCACAAGCCTATGTGAACTTTGAAAAATATATATATATATTTATATATATATATATATATATATATATATATATAGATATAGATATAGATATAGATATAGATATAGATATAGATATAGATATAGATATAGAGAGAGAGAGAGAGAGAGAGAGAGAGAGAGAGAGAGAGAGAGAGAGAGCACACTGGATAAATAGAAAAAAATATGGATTTACACATATATCTAAATTTCACAAATAATTGTAAAGAATTGTGGAACCATTTAGACAAAAAGGTTATTCTATGGCATCGTGAAGCACCTTTATTTTTAAGAGTGTATATCTGATATATATGCAAATTTTCTTCAATTTCTGTCAAATTTAGTGTTTCAATCATACCCCATATTTTTCACAAGCCTATGTGAACTTTGAAAAAAAAAAAGTATTTTTATATATATAGAGAGAGAGAGAGAGAGAGAGAGAGAGAGAGAGTACACTGGATAAATAGAAAAAAATATGGATTTACACATATATCTAAATTTCACAAATAATTGTAAAGAATTGGCAGGTAACATCTTGAATTAAACATGAAAGTTTAAAGTAGAAAGACAGAAATAGTATATGCTCGTAACACATACTTCAATAATCTTTGTTTCATTACAACTTTGAGAAATCTTTTTTACAGTATAAATCTAGTAATGTTCTATCAATTTACATTTGGCGAAGGACCAGGATTCTTCCAAATTTAGCATTTCACTCATACCCCATATTGTTCACAAGCCCATGTGACTTCCTGCTCTTCATCTGGTTGGCAGAGATGAGGAGCACAGGAAAGAGCAATGGCAAATTCCCTGTACGTTTTGCCCTCTGTGAACCAAACTTTGTTTTAAATGGTTTTTCCAGCCATTTAATTTGGACACTGAGACTGGTGGTGATGGGCATAAATTCACCATTCTGAGATTTTAAAGCATCTTTTGCTAAATTATATTCATCTGCTGTGCCCATGTGCGAAGATCATCAGTATATACCCTCCTTAAAATGGGCGAAAACCCAAATCCTGTGCATAATGGAGAAGTGTCATCGAATTACAGTCCCACAATGAATGAAATTCAGAAGAAAACAGACACAAAGTGGGAGTTTGAGAGTAGAAATGAAGAGCACAGAGCAGTAAGACATGGAGTCCTCTACTGCTGTCAATCATGGTCGGTCTTTACTGTACTCTAAGAACACACACTCATTCACTGCACGACCAGCTGAAAACAGGCTTCAGTTCTCAGAAATGGAGTGAAGGTAATAGAGAGAGGACAGCTGTGGTCAGCAGTAGCAGCAGGAGGGTGAAAGCTAGAGAGATGAGCTTGCGATCTCTCCAGAATAACAACATGAGACCTTCGCATATTAAAATAAACACTGGCTTGTGTCGGTGAAGAGGTCAACTAGAGGAAAACAGGGAGATACGGACTCTACATTAGAAGATAAACTACTTATAACAACCTGAGATTTTCCATTCAATCCGAGCTTAAAACCAATTAGAGACACGCATGCACCAGATCCCTCTCAGATGGAGAAAAAGGTCTTAATTAATTTGGAAGATCACTGTGACCCTGAGTCCATATCATGAGTTTTTTTGTAACAGGAATGCCAGCTATTTAGCAGCTAGCCAATGGGAGAGCTGGAGAGGGGTTAGGTGATGATGGGCTTGCCGCCTCTGCTCAGATAGGAAAAGGATACTTTTCAAAAGCTAAAAGCTTTCCCATTTTAAAACAAAGGAGGGGGTTGATTTTTCTGAAAAACCTCATTTGTGGGACATTCCAGGTTCTCTCTGTATTCTGTGAGAAATCTGCTCGATAAAATATGTTTTCGTGACCCTTTCAAGACTGCCTGGATTTATATGCAGCATGAACCTGTGGAAGACAACTATGGCCACATTTATCATTAGATACACAGTGGAAAAAAATAAATGCAAGCCAAGTTTAAAATAAAAATATCATATTGTCATAAATTGCTAATGTCTGCACATTTCACATTGAAAACAGGCACCAATAAAATCATTAGCATGTTCCCAAACTTTCCT
>NW_015505779.1:3678-5197 GCF_001515645.1 Sinocyclocheilus grahami | reverse complement strand
TTTTTTTTTTTATATAAATTTAAATATCCTCTATATATTAAGTAGTTTAGTTCATAAGTTAATGAACTAGTTAGTCAGTGGTCTACAAAACTGTAATGTGGGGTGGAGAAATTAAAACTACTACTACTACTACTACTAATAATAATAATAAATGCATCACCTGAAACCTGACAACTAATTAAATTAAATTAAATCTGTGACAAAGTCGTTACAATTAATAAATGCCAAACAAGGACATTTATACTGCTAAAATTCAAGGGACAACTTGATATTTTAATTCTCTCCTGCCTTATGGGGATAACGTGCGTAACAAACAGTTCCTACAAGGTTAGTGTTTGTTTGGACACATGAGGATAAGTGTTTCATTGTATCCATGACCATTGTGTTTTTACGTCCCCATACTCAAATGACAAAAATATAAAACGAACAGTTTAACAGGAAACATGAATTTTTGAGCCAAAAAGGAAGCGTGGTTACAGTAAATGCTCTTTAGCCATGCCCAGTTCATATCCCCAGTTATTGTCACATTTCCCGTTCTGACAGACAGATCCCATGACAGGGATGCTGAACAAAACCACCAAAACTCCAAAGATACGACAAACATTAAAATGTGTTCATATTGTGTTCCAACGCAATGATTTCGTTTTTAAACCCCACGTAAAACACATTTTTGGACATACTGATTAATTTTTAAATAAATCACCAACAGTTATAATATCATTATTAATAATAGATTGTTAGTAATATTACGGTTCTAAAAATAAAAAATAAAATATTTAAAAGTTTTTCATTTTTAAAATAAAAGTCTATCACCGCGAATAAACATGCATTGTAAACGTACGAACTTATTCTGTCACTAGAATGCACGAAGAGCACCACAAAATCGATATTTTTGAGTGTGATGCGTTCTTACCTTTGTTTAGATTAGTGTCTTTAAAGACTTTGTTTAATACTGCTAGTAACAACAACAAAATATCACCAATAATACACCAATACTAGTACTAACAATAGCAGCAATAGTTATAAATAGCCTATTATTATTATTATTATTCAAAATATAAAAGAAAAGCATGGTGACGCAAATCATTAAAATGAAAATTACAAAGACTACCATACCTGTAAATCGTCTAGAATAATACTGCATTCAGAGCAACTTTACACATGCAATATTTTACATATTTTTGAGCATTTCGTGTTGTATTTGCACAAGACTGCTATGTGAAACCGGTCTGGGAATCCGGGGACATCCACTCAGTAACCCAACTGTCAGCGGTCAACTGCTCACTTCCTGCGGGTTTTATTCAGGGATTTGGGCTAATATTTAGATAGGATAGAATTTTATATAACGTCCCCATACACGAATGCTCGAAAATCAGCGCCGCGCGCTCCTCTGACACACCATGATTTATTATCTGCTAATTGATATCGGGTTCTAATTAACATCTGACCGTTTGTTCTCTCCAGGGTTTTGTAAAAATTGGAGAGATCCCTAAAAACAAGCCTGGAGGCACTGCGAGAT
>NW_015505779.1:1246-2896 GCF_001515645.1 Sinocyclocheilus grahami | reverse complement strand
AGAACCTTTTGAAGCACCTTTATTTTTAAGAGTGTAGGCTACTTTGTCAGGCGATATTCTTATTCATTTAATTAATTGTAATATTAATATAAATGCACGGCTTGTCGGAAAATAATTAGGATTTACATTAGTCTAATAAGTTCATTTTCTGATGGTCCAAAAGCTGCAAATCCAGCATTTAAATGAGCAATATCACGTTAATATTATTGTGGAGTCAATTTATGCTAATATCTTCCGTACATTTGCATAAAAGAGCACGTGTTTACAGTCGTGTTGTTTTACTATAGAAGCACTTAGTCCAAAAGAAAGAGCATTTCGAACTACTAATGAATCGCAAGCAGTGGTTTTCACTGTGAACTTCATTATTTCAAGTTAAAATCATGTCTAGTCATTTTAACCTAAAATATTGACTGTAATATTCAGGCGGAAAATCTTACTTCAATTATTGAATGTTTATTTAAGCATCTCCAAACGGTAGTTGTTAAAAGAGAGAATTAAGTATAACACAAATAACACTTTTTCTCAATCATATAGTTAACTGTTATCATGACGAAATGGAAATATATGAAAATAGCCTATATAAAATACCTATGAAAATATACATTTATCAAGCTGTGTGAATGTCAGAGCACTAAACATTTTGACAATGTGTATGCTGTAGTCTAGTCTAGTGTGGACTGAATGTGAACTTGGCAAAGAGAGTTTTACTCAAACGCAGATTCAAGATCGCACAAAACAAACAAATTATTATTCAGCTCCTTAGATGTGATTATGCAAATTTAATCCATTCAAGTAGGCCATTCATATTTGAATATACACTGACTTTTGGCCTGTGAAGCCTCATATAATGTTTTCAATGAAAATGTATAAAACGTTACACTTATGTGAATTTAAAAACTTGGTTTTGCATCTTATTTTATTCTGTCTTAAGGAGAAATGGCTTCTACTTTAGATATAATACGGTATATGCAGAAAGAAATTGTACACACACACACACACACCTGGAAGGCGCGCGCGGAGAGACAAAACAGGAAATGTGTCTCCCTTGAAAACAGCATCCAACCCATAAATGAATGATGTATACTAATTCTACTAAAACATTGTTATACTTGTATCACTTTTAAACTGTGAATGTCCAACATCCCCGAAAGACATTACTTGGTGACTAACAAAGAAGTTTCAGAAAAACACAAGATATCAATTTAAAGCATATTAACAAAGAGGAACTTGTCCAGACACAAGAATCATAATAATAACAAAGAAGCCTCCTTTAAAATCTGCCCAGTAAATATGACCTTTTTTTCTAAATATTATTTTTTCTAAAATATGATTCGTAAAGCTACGAGTGCCCAAAAAGACGGATAAAAAGGACAAAGTGTGCACAGTACTTCCGAAGCTGAAAGGCAAATTGGGTAAATGCAGTTTTGTCCCAAAAATCTGAATCCGCTGTTAATGGATCCGCTTAAACTTGTACTTGAAGATGATGTTGCTGTGGAAAAATCAACTGGTATTTACAAAAGTGTGACACATTTTAATCTTCATGATTATTATTTAAATGTGCATTTTTCCATGCGCAAAATCTATTTTTCGTTGCGCAACATTGCGGTCTGTCCAGTTTTTGTCAAGCTCTGAATTGTGTCTGTTATCACC
>NW_015505779.1:0-1047 GCF_001515645.1 Sinocyclocheilus grahami | reverse complement strand
ATGTGATATCTAGCCTACCAAATGAAAGATTTAATTTTTAAGTCAAATATAATTAATCAAATCATGTAAATTGTCCAAATTAGTAGTAATCAGAAGAATAGGCCTATAATAAGGGACATTTAAAGTGGAGGGCAATGCACGTTTGGAATTGGGGTACGACCAGAAGAAATGTTACCAATAAAAGGCTAAGGCTTTTTTTTTGTTTACATTTATTTATTTATTTGAACACTATAACTGTTAATACTTCTTTAAATGAAAGGCCCACACACATGCACCTCAAACCTTTCCTTAGGAAAAAATAACTTTTGTTTATTTACGACCGATAGCATGCTAAGCGTAAGATAAACATCCAAAAACAAATAGTGATAAGCTGAAGTGAAAACAGTGGTGTCGTTAACTAGGTTATCTCATTAGTGCCCTGCAGCTTTTGCCTGTTATTCAATCGCCCGAGTGTAAATTAGATTCAATCCGGTTGCTATCGCTGCAGGTCAACAAAACATAACTTTTGTTTCTATTCATTAATTATGAACCTTGATAAGCCGATAACCAGTTAGATACTGTATACCACCAGAGAGAAAGGTCAAGTGGCTATGCCACGCGATACACTACGTTTCACGTGCACTTGGGTCATGATCTAGATGCATAGACTTGGATGGCGACTGAATGATTTGCCAAAACATATTTCAGCAACATATTGCCTTGGCCGATTAGTACTCGAGTAATTTTTAAATGAAATATTTTATATTTATTTTGGACTACTGTGTGTTGATTTTTAACTAACGGCCTCAAAAACACTTTTAAATAAAAGCAATTTGACCTAGCTGACACAAACTGACATTTTGTATAAATGAAAAACCAAAGACAATATAAAAGTATCATTAGTGTATAAAGGCATTGCCCTAAAGCAAAGAAAAAAAGCTTAATTAAATAATTAAAACTGCCACATGCATGTTTCAAAATAAATGTGAAAACAAACAAACAAACAAAAAGTTTACAGTCTGAGCGTTCAGTGCAACTCCCTTAAAACACACACACACACACACACAC
>NW_015505778.1:1263691-1299306 GCF_001515645.1 Sinocyclocheilus grahami | reverse complement strand
GCTATAACAAGTCTCAGTTAGCTTAATGCAGTTCACGTAGCAAGGTTTTTTTTATTTTATAAATTATATAATAAATAAAAAGAAAACAGATAGAATAGAAAAAGAATAGAGCAAGCAAGTGCTAAAGGCCTTTTTATTGCTTTTGTTAATTGTATAATAAATAAAAAAGAAAACAAATAGATAGAATATAAAAAGATTAGAGAAGTTAGTTTTTTTTTTTAAGAAAACAAGCAGTTAATAAATAGAGTGCAAGTCTAAAAGGGGCAAGTTTTTTTTTTTAAAGAATAGAATTAGAATAGAGAGTGCTAGAGTTAGAGGGTCAAGTAAAGATGGAAGAGATGTGTTTTTAGCCAATTTTTGAAGATGGCTAAGGACTCTGCTCGGATTGAGTTGGGCAGGTCATTCCACCAGGAGGGACCATTTAATTTAAAAGTCTGTGAAAGTGATTAATAAAAAGTAATAAAAACTGAGAAACTCACTGATGATGAATATCAGCATCAGATACTTCAGAAATTCCATTGTAAACGCAGTTTCAGTAGGCTCTCTTAAAATGTAGACTTTGCATCTGGAGAAAATAAAAAGTAATGTCATTTTAGAGGGTGATGGAGCTGGATGCTGATGAAAACCAACACAAATTCATATTTTTGGATGAGGCAGGCTTTAACCTAGAGGATAGGTTGGAATTTAATTGGCTAGCAGGCAACCGTCCAAGTACCTGGACAACGTGGAGTCAATATCACAATGTGTGCAGCTATATCTGAAGATGGTGTGATGTAGGATGCAGACTTTGTGTTGGGTCATATAACGCAGCTCTCCTTGTACCCTTCCTTGAAGAGCTGAATCGGGTCTATAGAGCTGATGGTGTGACCTATCTAGTCTGGGATAATATGCAGTTTGACCATGCTCAAATAATGCAAGCATGGTTTCAGGCCCATCCACAGTTTATCACCATGTACTGTATTTACCCCCATACTCCCCTTTCGTTAAACCGACTGAAGGTGGAAGGTATATGATAGGCGCCCTCACAAACAAATCACTCTTCTCCATGCCATGGATGATGTGTGCAATGACATCACAGCATACCAGTGTCCGGACTGGATTCACCACGCCAGAAGGTTCTTTCCAAGATGTTTAGCTAATGAAAACATCAAATGTGATGTGAATGAGAACCTGTGGCCAAATCCACAAGACAGGGTTGATGAAAACATAGAAGTGATATTTGATATTTTTATATTTTACAGTACTGTAGTTTTTTTTTTTTATTATCTAAATTATTAATATTTTTAATAATTAATGTTAATCAATTAATATTTTTCCTTTGCAAAACATATGCTGTGATTTGATTATTTCACCAAGACATTTCAGATTTTGTTCAATGTTTCCACTGTGTCTGTATTCTCTCTAGTCTATTACAGTGATGTATGAACGTGTAAAATCATAATGAAACCTTCATCACGTGTTTTTTACAAATATATTTAATGATTGAACTAACAACTACACATTGAAACTATGTGTATCTCGTGTGTGGGTGATCTAAAGTAATGTTCCTATATTTCATGATAAATTTGCTATTTGAACCAATGACGCTGCAAATGCAAGGCTTCTTCAAAGATATGAATGCAACATGCAAAGTTTTGAACACTGGACAGCCTGTGTTACAAATAATGATTCTTTTGAGTTTTGTGTCTTGAGTTTTGAAAAATGACATCAAGGTGCTCTTTAAAGGAAATAATTGTTGAAGTTGTGGTGTTACCGGGTCCCATATTTAGGGTGAACACATCTTTTCCTCAGCAAAACATTGTTGTTCATGAAAGGGGTTGCACTTGATTAAGGGTTAAGAACTGGTGGAATAGAAGTTTCATGAGAAGCGGATTTAAATGATAAAACCACATATCAGCGGTGTGCATAAGCACAATTTGAAAGGCAAAAGAGGTCTGGGAAGTATACAGTGAGTCACGAAATGGACAGGCATAACTCTCTGTGATCCAGTCACAGTCTAACAGTAAACATAAGGCCTGGTGGCATTACAAAATGTACAGGTACATTTGAAACTGAAGCTGTAAAACAGAACAGCATACAACGAGGCAGTTCATTCAGATAACAGCCTTCATAAAAAGTTGTACAGAAACTCTACACTGCAAAAAAAAAAAAAGTTTTTCTTGCTCAGTATTTTTGTCTGATTTTAAAGTATAAAACATTCTTAATTCAAGATACATTTACTTTAAAAGCAAAATTACTTTTTTATTGTTACTGTTTTCTGAAAAAATGATCAAAATTTATTGAGAAAAACAAGAAAGAAATTCTGCCAATGGGGTAAGAACAAAAAAATCAAAGCAAGAACAAGTTTTATTTTTCTTTATATTTTTTCTTGTTTTAAGCATAAAGTCACTTAATTTGTGATTATTATTTTTATTTAAGAAAACAATACTTTTTTTTTTTGCTGTGAAGAATTAATTTCTGAACACGCAATTTTTTTTACATTTTGTATTATGTAATTTTGTACTTTCATATCATGTAAATTTACTACCGTTTGTACTGACAGAAGAAGCACACCTAATGATTAATAGAGATGTGTTTGATATTAAAACTACTAATAATGTAATATCAGATATCCTACATCGTTTCCAGTGATGTTCTGTCATTATTTATTTCCACCCCAGCAAAAGAAAATTATGCAAAACATCCCTAAATAAAACACTAGAAATAATGCAGTCATTGTTTCCATCAGGCACAACTTGTATCAGATGATGATTAAAAAATGTTTTAGTGTCATTATATTTTGGAGGAATAAATGTGGAAGTTTGTTAATTATGAATAATAAATGTAATCTTTTAAATTGATTAATTTAGCAAATTATTTTCTCTAAGGAATCTTAAAATAACATAATTATTTCATTTAATATGAATATCTCAATATAATTTATCAGTCTTAAAAGTTTAAAGGGCTTTTGTGTCATTATATATATGACAACTGAACAAATAAATAAGATTATTTAAAATGTAAATTTAAAATAAAATTCCTTTATTTACAATACATGAACATACATTGTTCATAGTAATTGCAAATTTCATTTTGTGTATTCACTTTGTTTTTATATAAGGTTTTTGTTGTAATGTTTTTCCCCAGATGTTTTTAGAAATAGGATGCAGGCATGGGGTGTACTAGACTAGGTTTTCATGTTTGATTGTTCCAAAGAAGTATTATGTTTTACATATGTTAAATTATTTTATTCCACAGCTCTGTGGAATACTTGATTCTGATTGGTCAGTCGCGACATTCCAGGGTATGTTATTTCTCGATAACAACCGGTAAAAGCTGATAACACAGGCTCATTCGGGTAACTGAAGTCGGCACTATACGCTTGCTAGGAACAATTTTTCTTCGTGGAAGTTTTGAGTTTGATTAGCTAATAAAATATGAAAACTCAAATCAATATTATGTGTACAATTATTTAATTATGTCATCCTGGTATCTCGTGTGGCATCGGCAGGCATCAGGGTATGGACAGACGGGAAGTGGAGAGCACAGGAAGGCCTAGAAATTGCTGAGTTCCAGCTGAAACACAGGCCTTTGTTAGGCACGGTAGACAAAGCCCTTGGTAGGGACCGCTGCCAGCTAGTCCTGGAGGAGGTGTGGGCTGGTGCCTGAGAGAAAAGGACCTGCAGGATGGTGGGCATGCAGCAGCATCCACAGCCTAGGCCGGCAGCCAGGCTGTTCACCTCTACTTCAGACTGGGAGCTTCAAGTAGTTCTGGGAAGGCAGCTCAAGTTCCCTGTCCACATCGTCGCAACTGTGTTGAGACCGGATGTGGTGCTAACATCACCCGCTTCAAAGCTGATGCTTACAGTTCCCTGGGTGGACCATATCGAGGAGGCAAATGAATCGAAGAGATTGAAGGATTAGGAGTTGGTGGAGGAGTACAGGAGGGCAGGCTGGAAGGCACACTGTAAACCCATCTAAGTGGGGTGTAGAGGCTTTGCTGGCCGGTCACTGTGCAAGGTCTACATGCTGCTTGGCATTACTGGGGCAAGGAGAGTAAAGCCATCAAGTGTGCCACAGAGGCTGCAGAAATGGCATCCAGATGGCTGTGGCTTATCCGTGGGCCAGTGCTGTTGGGACACAAGCCAGGATATGATGTATGATGTTGAAAGACCCAAAACACTTGACGACCTCAGGAACAACACTGAAAATGTGTCCCAGTGCATCCTAGGATGTATAACTGTGAAACATAATGCTGTATTCCTTAAAAATAAAGCAGAGTGGGAGAATATAAAATGAAAACAAAGTAGGGCCAAGGCTAGAGCCTTGAGGCACATCGCAAGTAAGAGTTATTGATATAGAGGAACCAGTGTTCACTACCATACTTCTATCAGACAGATAAGACTTAAACCACTTCAGGGCCTACCCCTGGATGCCAGGAAAGGTCCATTGTCGTCAAGCGGAGTTAAGAGAAGAACATGCATCATGTCTTCCTGCAAACTTAACCTTCAAAGTTTACCTTCTGTGTGTGTGTTCATGATAAAATGTAAGTTTATTTGCTTATTTGTGCTTTTTAGTATAGTTATCTGCTGTGTTACATCTTTAGTTCATGTAAATTACAGAGTTATCAGATATCCTAGTATCCAGTGATGTTCTGTCATTATTTAATTCCACCCCAGGAAAAGAACATTATGCAAAACATCCCTAGATAAAATACTAGAAATAATGCAGTCATTGTTTCCATCTGGCACAACATGTATCAGATGATGTTTAAAAAATGTTTTAGTGTTGTCATGTTTTGGAGGAATAAATGTTGAAGTTTCTACCTGGTCTCATTGCAAAAAAATTTACCTGGGGGCACTTTTTCACGAGACGCGAAATACATACCAATAAGTACATATCACTGCAGTTTACAAAAGAAATTAACACTAGAGTCAGTAAAACTCTGACACCTTTTATTCTTTTCACACAAGTTTACAGAGTTTCGATTAATAAAGCATAATTTTTGCACAATTACTTGAAGAATATTATGTTATGACTTCAAAACAATTGTATATGCTGGGAGATTTTAAAACTGATGCTTTTGAATGTTAGCATCACACATATCCAGCTTCATATCTATTGGTTTTCATAGAAAGTGGGCCTCATTTATCAATCTAACATAGAAACGAGCGCAGATCCTTGAGACATACAAAATGTGCAGGGCAGGGGGTACTCCAGGACAGGTTTGAGAACCACTGCGATAGAGCATTAACTTTTAGCAACAATCCCTGGATAGTTGAATCCTGAACCGCTGCAATACATACCTGAAGCAACGTAATAAAAGCACAGCAATACGTACCTATATCAACATAATAAAAATGTGCCAGTGTTCACTTATTGAACCCGTGTTTTAGCACCACTCAGTGGACATTTCTCTTTGAAACTGCGCGAAACGTACAGTAAGGTACGTAAAAATGGTGTTGCAGAAAAGTACCCAGATGTACGTATTTTTCTGAGTCCAGGTTGGGAAGTTTATTAATTATGAACAATAAATGTAATCTTTTAAATGTGTTTGGGCCATGCGCACCAAAGTAAATGTCTACGTATAAATCGCATGCCAAATAGAAACTTTGTGCTATCGATACGCATTTTCATGAGACTGGGCTCATACCACATCTGTCACACGTTCTTAGCAGCTCACAATGATTTGTTGTGCCATACATGTAACAAAAAAAGTTTTTAACAAAGTTAATGTAACGACTTGTGTTTGATGATACTTGTCTTTATTATTTACTTTGATTTATAGAGTAATTTGGATTTCTGAACTTGATCAATTAAAAGGATTTATGTTAAAATAACAGAGGAATTGCATATATTTGTACATCTATGCAAATACATGCAATATTTGTAACTTAAATAAGTAATAATAAAATAAAGAGACAGTTATTTAAGAATATGTTAAGGAATAGTAACATCTGTCTTACAGTTACAACCGGCCCTTTGATGGCAGCCATAATGTTGAAGTGGCCCTCAGTGAAAATGAGTTTAACACCCCTGATCTAGAGGAACCAGTGTTCACTACCATACTTCTATCAGACAGATAAGACTTAAACCACTTCAGGGCCTACCCCTGGATGCCAGGAAAGGTCCATTGTCGACAAGTGGAGTTAAGAGAAGAACATGCATCATGTCTTCCTACAACTTAACCTTCAAAGCTGACCTTCTGTGTGTGCGTTCATGATAAAATGTAAGTTTATTTGCTTATTTGTGCTTTTTAGTATAGTTATCTGCTGTGTTACATCTTTAGTTCATGTAAATTACCGAGTTATCAGATATCCTACACCGTATACAGTGATGTTCTCGCATTATTTATTTCCACCCCATAAAAAGAACATTATGCAAAACATCCCTAGATAAAATACTAGAAATAATGCAGTCATTGTTTCCATCTGGCACAACTTTAGGTTTTGGAGGAATAAATGTGGAAGTTTGTTAATTATGAATAATAAATGTAATCTTTTAAATTGATTAATTTAGCAAATAATTTTATCTAAGGTATCTTAAAAGAGCATAATTATTTCATTTAATATGAATATCTCAATATAATTGATCAGTCTTAAAAGTTTAAAGGGCTTTTGTGTCATTCTATAAATGACAACTGAACAAATGAATAAGACTGAAACCTTTAAAAATAAATTCTTTTATTTACAATACATGAACATACATGGTCCATGGTAACTGCAAATTTCATTTTGTGTATTCATTTTGTTTTTATATGTAGTTTTTGTTGTAATGTTTTTCCCCAGCTATTTTTAGAAATAGGATGCAGGCATGAGGTGTACTAGACTAGGTTTTCATGTTTGATTGTTCCAAAGAAGTATTATTTTTTACATACGTATGTTAAATTATTTTATTACACAGCTCTGTGGGATACTTGATTCTGATTGGTCAGTCAACACATTTCGAGGTATGTTATTTCTCGATAACAACCGGTAAAAGCTGATAACACAGGCTCATCCGGGTAACTGAAGTCGGCACTATACGCTTGCTAGGAACAGATTTTCTTTGTGGAAGCTTTGCATTTGATTAGCTAATAAAATATAAAAACTCAAATCAATATTATGTGTACAATATTTAATTATGTCATCCTGGTATCCAGTCTTGCTTGCTCTTGTTTCATCAGCTGCTACCATTTTGCAAGGATTGTTTGGACAGTGTAATTGATTATAAGATAACTAACAAACTGGTAAGATTTTAAGACAGTTTCATCTTATTAAATCAATATCTTTTATCGCCATAATTATTTATGTGGTGAAATGCCGTGTAATAAGTGGTATGACTGTACTGTATCCCTTTAATGTCCATCTAGTTTGAACGTATCGCTTACTAGCAACTGCTTTCTTCACGGAAGCTTTGCATTCAAATATTTCAACTCAAATCAATATTTTGTGTCTAATTATTTACTTATGGTACAAGTAGCCGTGTAATAAGCAGGATAATGTACATCCAGCCAGTTGTTATCACAGATTAACTCCCTTCAGGGTGTGCTACAAGACCCCTCCTCTTCGTGTCTGGGTGCTGATCTCCCTGTAAGGGGTTATTCTGCGATAACAACTGGCTGGATGTACACTATCCCTTACTCAGCACCTCTCTTCCCACTCTATCTCGCACACCTTGGTTGGTTCCTGTTTCAATGAAACCCCTTCTTCTGAAACATGAAATGTGCTCTGATTGGTTAGCTGGCCCAGTGTGTTGTGATTGGTGAAATGCTTTGAGCGTGTTCTGGAAGTGACATGCCCCTTACCATAACCGTGAGTTTCATCTGCTCAGCTGTAATTATTAACGATGGCATCAATTTTGCCATACCAATTTGAGCCCGATTCAGACCCTAAGATTGTTTACTTCAGGGCCTACCCCTGGATGCCGGGAAAGGTGCATTGTCTAAACTTTTACTTCTAATCTGTATATTAGGCCGTATGTACACCAGGCCCAACCACATCAAAAGTTTCTTTAAGAAGCCACGGGCGAACAATGTCTATGACAGATCATGTGGGCTTCCGTTTATTTATAGCTGTTTGTAACCAAGGAAACTTAATCATTTCAAATTGATAAAAAAACTGCAAAAGCTGGAAAAGATGGCCTGACACTCCAGTATAGAATACTACAACATGACAGTCATAACAGCGCAGGTCATAGTGATGGGTCGTTCTTGAACGATTCGTTCATTTTGAACGACTAGTTGTCTCAGCTAGGGATTCGTTCATTTCGTGTTGACAACGCATGTGCAACATCCAATAGGTTCTGTACAGGAAACAAAAATTATTAGTTCATTTCTCAAGTCCTCAGATTCGTATATAATTTGATCAATGTTTGACTAAATATGTGTTGGGGAATTTGGATATTAACACATAACATTTTAATTTTATTCTGCTGAAATTAACAAAATGACTTGAAAAAGGATTCGTTCATTTTGCTGAACGAGATTCAAAGATCTGAGTCAGTAAAATGATCCAAACTTCCCATCACTAGCAGGTCAGGGCAAAACATATACTAATATACAAATTCCTTCAAATTACCAACACAAAACAACATCTTAAGTCTTTTTTTTTGTTTGTTCTTGGCTGCATTGTTTAACTTTTGCCTGACTTTTGCTGTCAAGCAACACTAAATACAAAACACATTAGCGCACACACACTCTCTCTCTCTCTCTCTCTCTCTATATATATATATATGCGTGCATGTGAATTTGTGTATAATCTATAGAGAGGGAAAGAGAGAGATTATACACAAATACATCTTGAATTATGTACTACAAAAAAAGGGAACAATTTATTTATATTTTTATTATATTATAATTTAATAACATTATAATACAATATAAATAATTATATAGATTAGGAACTGTTCTATACAAACACACTGCGTTTAGTCTATTAAAAAGTTGCAGTTATGTGCCCCCTTCTCATCAAGGTTGGATACTGCATATAATGTTGTTGGGTCTTTGTATGATGACATCACAAATGTGGGCCTTTCTTAGTTATTGTTATTATTATTTTTTTTGGTCACAACGTTGACCAGATCTCTATATAGCAGCAGCATTAGGGCAAAATAATATACTTAAATGTTAATACACTTGACATGAGCACACAGTCAAACAGCATTTATTGGAAAATCTGACTGTATTCATCATATAGAGCTTTAATCAAAATTTGATCAGAAATCAGTTTCACATTAGGCTTCTTATACATGCAACAATCTGACCTGGATACAAAACACATGATCATTAGTATCATTCACTTTCTGGTAACCGTTTCATCACTTCCATTAACATGTTTTTTCATTATTCAGAAATTGCAGATAATAAATAATAAAACTGAAGCTTCCTCCCCTATTTGTGTACATGAACAGGTGAAGTCCAAATTATAATCTTTTTGTTTGTTTTGTTTTATTAATAGCCTGCAAATTGCCAGGATTTCCTATAATAATCTGTAAATGTTTTGTTTTATGCATGTTCCTCTGTTTTTCCCCAGAAGTTAGAGGCAGTTTATTCCCTGATGTCTTTCAAATTAAAAAACAATTGCTGATTTCACTCGCTTTTCCCTCTCTTCAGACGTCCCTCCAATCCCGTCCTTCTCTGTAAATTTGTGTAGAGAAGTGCAAAGTTTGATGTAGCTTGAAACGAACCACCATTTTTTTTTTAAATCACCCAAAACAAATGTAAGAATAGCAGCAAGATACACAGATCTGGTCACTGGCACCCAAGATGACATGCCAAGAAAGAACACTGCTCTGCTGGACACCAGCTGACCTGTTAGAACAAGAAAACGAGCATCACATCATACAAAATTTCAGTAAGTCCCAATAAGATGCCTGTACAACATATGAGAAACTGCAGAATTTATGGGTAAAACTAGTTGGCCTTTGCAAAAGTAAAAGAAAGGTGAAAAATCTATTTGCATATGACTCTTCGTTTGATATTGATGAAATAGCTTTTGGGGTCCCAGTATGAGCCTAAAAGCACTTCCCAAACCCAGCTGCAATGTATAGAAAATGATTCCCAACACACTGTTCGGCTGGTTCAACACACTTTGGAAGTAAAGATCTGGACAAGCCCAAATCCACGTCCGCATCTGAGAAAGTTCCACCAATCCATCAGTTGATAATTGTCACGGTCTGTGGTTGTAGTGACGCACACAGCAATAGAGGTAAATGGAAAATAACAGTCTTTAATCAGACTTCAAATCAGGACAAATACCAGGAGCAAGGAGAACCACTAAACATCAACGCAAGACAAGGGAACGGAGGAAAACACAGGGCTTATAAACACATGAAACTTAATCAGGGAGAACAGAAACAGGTGAGGAGTAATCCAGGATATTTAATAGAACACAGCTGACACAAATGGAACTTAATACAACAGGAATCAAACCAAATAAGGACCACTAGGAACATACACGTGACATTACTCCCCCCTCCGTAACAGTTACACCGGGGGGGGGGGGGCCCTGGAGGCTGGTGCAGGGCAGGAACAAGGTGGAGACAAGGAGAGCCTCCAGGGTGGATCAGGGTCCATGGCGGAGCAGACAATTCAGGTTGCCATGGCGGAGCTGGCAGCTCAGCGGGGCCATGGCGGATCCTCCGTGGCCTTAGCCGGCTCGGCCACGGATATATGCCCCCCCCCCAAAAAATTTTCTTTGGGAAAACTAGGAATCCTGGGGGGGCACTCTGGAGGAGCGGGTACTTGAGGGCGCTCTGGAGGGCACTTTCGAGGAGCGGGCACTGGAGGGCGCTCTGGAGGTGCAAGGCTGGTTACCTCGGGGGAATCAGAAGACAAAGGAGAACTTTCCGGGGATGATTCCGGGGTGAGGACAGGAGCCAAAAACTCCGGAGGCAGCGCCATGTCCAGAAGCACCAAGTGCCTGACTGATGATTGGCCGGCCGTCTTGACTTCCGAGTGGCCGGCGAGCGAGACTTCAGAGCGGCCGGCACTCCTGGGCTGAGGACTACAGTGGAGCTTCGGAAAGTTTGGGGAGACCTGGGTTTTGGCAAGTGGTCGGAGCCCTTGGTGAGGTATGTGGGGGTTCCTGGCATGGGGTGAGCTGGGGAAACACAGAGAGCTCCTGAGGGGGCTGGATGAGGAGAAGGATTGGAGTTTCTCCTTCATTACTTCCACTTCGAAGTTTGAACCATTTAAATAAAGAACAAGATTAATCAGCTTGATCAGGGGGAAAAAATTAAAAATAAAAATCACACACGGGGAGATCGTAGCGGATTGTCTCATCATCCAGCCCCAAAAGAAAGCACGCACCTAGAGCAAAGTCATGCCAGCTCACCCCGTTGGAAAGCGCGAGGAATTCCTCCACATATCTCTCCAACGCCCGACCACTCTGCCGCAGCACACCCAGTCGGTCCTCAGCTGCAGTCATCTTGCTTGTTTCGGGTCTTGCGTTCTGTCACGGTCTGTGGTTGTAGTGACGCACACAACGATGGAGGTAAATGGGAAAATAACAGTCTTTAATCAAACTTCAAATCAGGACAAATACCAGGAGCAAGGAGAACCACTAAACAACATCAACACGAGACAAGGGAACGGAGGAAAACACAGGGCTTATAAACACATGAAACGCAATCAGGGAGAACAGAAACAGGAGTGAGTAATCCAGGATAATTAATAGGACACAAATGGAACGTAATACAACAGGAATCAAACAAAATAAGGACAACTAGGAACATACACATGACAATAATGAATATTTTTTGCATGCAAATATTATTTGCAGGTTGCATAAAACAAAACTTATTTGCAAAGAATTAGGTAAGATACTACAGGCAAAAGCATTGTTTTTTTCATTCACTAGTCAATTTTGAGATTTAGGCCTGTTTAGCTTGTCATAACATTTTTATTCCTATTTATACTACAATTTAATACTTTTTTTAAAAAGTGACTTTTATTTTTGTTTTAATGTGTTTTCTGATTTATGACATGATAAAACAAAAAGAAAATTAATCAAAAATTCTGAACCTGGATTTATGCAATGCAAATGCAAATTTGTGCATATTTAATAAGGTAATGCATAATTTGCATATTTAAACAATTCCAAAAACTTATGCAAAAACTACTTGCAATTCATTTTGCAATCAATCAGCTGGGGAAGTAAGGTGATATCTAGGTGATATCTATGATATTGTCTAGGTGATATCAAAATGCATGAAAACTGCCAGAACTGAAATTAACGCATTTACCTGAATGTGAAGTCTTTAGAGCAGCTGACGGAATGGCCCAGGTCGCACATCGAGCGATATTCGGGATTGGTCTCCCGGGACAGTTCAACATGTAGCGCATAAACCGACAGGACTAAACCCAGAAAACACAGCGGACGCGATATTCCCATTTAGGAACTCGCATAGAGGATTGGCTCGAGGACATTGCAGTGACAATTTTGACAAATTACGTAATTCACAAAAGCCTTTTTTGTAGACTAAAATGTTTCCATTCTTAAGCCACGTTCACACCGCCAGCGACACACAGCGACAGAGCGACATAATCCCATTCATTTTCAATGGAGAGCTGGCGACTTCCGGCGACACGAGCGACAGTGATCGTTGGCGACGGAATGTGGGCGTGTCAAGCGATGCGAGTCAAGCGACAAAAGTTTAGAATTCTTCAACTTTATGCAAATAAGCAGCGATTTTGAAAGGCGACAACCAATGGGAGTGAAGTCAGTGGAGAGCACGTGATTCATCTGCTGTAGTGGAGTGTTACAGGGGTAACTAGGCAACCAGTAGTGGGAACGCCCTCTAGCGACCTCAATTGCCAGCTACAAGCGACAAGCAGCGAAAAAGTCGCTGGCGGTGTGAACGGGGCTTTAAAGGTGCTGTATGTAGGATTGACACCGAGTGGTTGAACTAGGTATTGCAGTCCAAATTCAAAATATTGGAGAGGGTTTTTTTCACCCGGCCCCTCCTCCTCAGACGCCAACGCAGGTTGCCAGTTTGACGACACCAACAGGAACGAGCGCACTTGACGATGAATGAAATACGTTGTGTTTTCCGCCAACTGGCAACCCGGGATGCCGAAATACAATTGGATAAACTGGCAGTGGGCGGGTTTCACAAACCAAAACAGAGACCCACATTCCGGCACGAAACGCACATTTTCAAAGGAGAATAACTGACTGTAGCATTGTTTTTCAGATGAACAAGTATGTTAACTTAGCATATTTCGTGCAAGGATTGGTTTTCTCCATAGACTGTATGGTTTTCTCCCATTCAAATTTAAATCTGCCACAGCACTCTTATACTTTGAACCTAAGCACTGGGATTGGTCCGTACTGATCTGCGCTGAGAAAAGTATCACTTAACAACGCCCGATTGAAACTCCGACTCACAGGCGATCACGTGCACTGAAAAAAAGAGCTTTAGTAGTCCAGGTGATATGTGCAAAATATTCGGTGATATGTTCACTTTTTCATAAAAGCATCAAACTTGGTACAATTGTACAGGTTAGGGCCCTGAACATTTACAGAAATGGAGCCATCACAAAAACACCTCGTGCTTGCCATGGCGACCATTTTACTTTCCTCCATAACCAAATGATGTATTTTGTGTCAAACCTCCTGAACCAAACATGATAACACAGAAAAGGTTATGTCTACCCCTATGTTTTGATGGTCAAGGATCACAATGATATCACAATGATATCATATACAAAAACATAGATGAAACGATGGGTTTGATGGAACCACAAGCAGTTCTGTCTTGGCAAGGTTGAGTTGAAGGTGATGGTACTTCATCCAGCAAGAAATGTCTGTTAGACAAGCTGAGATGCGAGCAGCTATCGTCGGATCATCAGGATGGAATGAGAGATAGAGTTGAGTGTCATCAGCATAGCAGTGATAAGAAAAGCCATGTTTCTGAATGACAGAACCTAGTGATGCCATGTAGACAGAGAAGAGAAATGGTCCAAGAACTGAGCCCTGAGGCACCCCAGTAGTTAGATGTTGCGACTTGGACACCTCACCTCTCCAAGATATCTTGAAGGACCTATCTGAGAGATAAGACTCAAACCACTGGAGTGTGGTTCCTGAGATGCCCTTTGCCAGTAGGGTTGACAGGAGGATCTGGTGGTTAACCGTGTCAAAAGCAGCGGACAGATCCAGCAAGATAAGTATTGAAGATTTGGAATCCGCTCTTGCCAGTCTTAGGGCTTCAACAACTGAGAGTTGAATGTCCACTTCTGAAACCAGACTGGTTGCCGTCAAGGTTGTTCTGTGTGAGAACATTTCTGAAAATGTTTAGGGCTGCAAACTATTCAAAGTGTTTTATATTCGTAATAGTTGTTATTATTTCAAACAAACTATAAACATGTGTGTGCGTTACATGAAAGTGGGGCTGTTTTTGAAATACTGTAAATTATTTTCGATTAAAAGGAAAGTGCATTAACTGTGCATGTCCAAGAGAAGTTTAGAGTCCATAATAATAATAAGCTGAACAGAAAGTAAAATCTGTCATCTTTAACCATTTTCTGAATGTTTTGTTTCAGAATGTCAACCAATGAGAGGGACGAGACAGATGACACCCAAGCAGTGCCGGCCCGAAAAGCCTCCGAGGGCAGTAACAGGAGAGAGGGCAACAATGACAAGAGCCATCACAGAGACGTTACAGAAGGTCCCTCTCAGCCTAATGATGCAGATGCAAATACTGTCGCTGATAAGAACTTGGCTCTACTTAAAGCCCACTCCCTGGATGTGAAGTTTGAAGTTGGGGAAGAATATGACATTATTGAGACCATTGGTACAGGTGCTTATGGTGTGGTCTCATCGGCCCGGAGACGAGACAATGGTGAGGGTGCCAGGATACATTTCAAAGACTTAAAATAATTACACTAAATCTTTGATGTCAGAATTCATTATTTGTATTATTATTATTATAAATGGCTAATTATTTTAGTTTTTTATATAGTTATTAATATATTTTTTATTACAACATTATTAATTTATAATAGTAATTATTACTGTTATTAGATCATTAATATAAAATCATGTATTCTTGTTCATTATTGTTAACAGAGAGAATTAAGCAAGAATTAATTTAGTCTCAGAATCTTCTTCTTTTTTTTTTTTTTTACATTTTTATTTCTTTCAAATTTTTTTTTATTTTTCTGCTCAACATGCATAAATGTAAATTGTATGCACCCAGTCCACTATTTTTTTATGTAACAGCGGACGCTTGGCTTCTGGTGTAACTTCCAGTTATTTTAGATGTACAAAAATTGCCTGTTATGATGCTTGATGTTGCAAAATGTATTTGTTTTCATATAATTAGAATTTATTATCGTAATCACAAACACACTAGTTTGTAGTGCAAATAGTTTTACTGTTTACTCTTATTCTTCTAGTCATTTTCCTATAGCAACTATTGAATCGGAAGACTTGCACATTCACAGAAAATAGCTTACTTTTGAAAATAAGGTGTATATCTGTTCATTGTAAATTTCTGTATCTGTTTGGATAGATACATATGATAGGATGTCTAATATCTGAACTTATTTATGCTTTCAGGCCAGCAGGTGGCAATAAAGAAGATCCCTAATGCCTTCGAGGTTGTGACGAATGCCAAACGCACGTTGCGAGAGCTCAAGATTCTCAAGCACTTCAAACACGACAACATCATTGCCATTAAAGACATTCTCCAGCCGATGGTCCCTCACTCGGCTTTCAAATCAGTGTAAGCTTGAGTTCAAAGCAGCAAGCATATATTCTCTCTTCATATTTAATGTGCTAAAAGTGTCTCTCATTCTTTAGGTATGTGGTTCTTGACCTTATGGAGAGTGACCTGCATCAGATTATTCACTCCTGTCAACCTCTGACCCCAGAACACACACGCTACTTCCTGTATCAGCTGTTAAGAGGCCTGAAATACATTCACTCAGCCAACGTCATTCACCGGGATCTCAAGCCGTCCAACCTGCTGGTCAACGAAAACTGCGAGCTGAAGATTGGCGACTTTGGCATGGCACGCGGATTAAGTGTGGCCCACTCTGAAGAGTCACGTTCCTTTATGACCGAGTATGTGGCCACCCGTTGGTATCGCGCACCTGAGCTCATGTTGTCGCTTCACCACTACAGCTTGGCCATCGACCTCTGGTCTGTTGGCTGCATCTTTGGTGAGATGCTCGGCAGGAGGTATATGTTTCCAGGGAAGAACTATGTGCATCAGCTTCAGCTGATTCTTTCAGTTTTGGGAACGCCGCCCGAGAGAATCGTCGTCTCGATAGGGTCGGATCGGGTGCGTTCTTACGTGCGAAGCCTCCCATCAAAAGCGCCAGAGCCGCTTGCAGCACTGTATCCGCATGCTGAGCCCAGTGCATTGGACTTGTTGGGCGCAATGCTCCGATTTGACCCTCGCGAGCGGATCAGTGCATGTCAAGCCCTCGAACACCCTTACCTCGCCAAGTACCATGACCCAGATGACGAGCCAGTGTGCGTTCCTGCCTTCAATTTTGAATTTGACCGGCAGCCAATGGGCAAAGAACAAATCAAAGAAGCTATACTAGTAGAAATCCAGGACTTTCATAAGAAGAAGCAGGGCATCAGGAAGAAGATACAGTTTAAACCACCCCATTCTAGTTCGGCGGGGGTTGGGGTGTCAGGTAGCACCCTTTGCGTGGCTCCACAGTCTCAATACTTGACGGAAACAGCACAAACTCACACAAATCTCAACTTCAAACCGACAGACACTACACAAACTCAAACGAATGCAAACTCGTTTCAAGCTCCACATCACCTTACTCAAATTCTGCCACATTTGGCTCAGGAAAGCTGCCAGGATGTGGACATGCCCAGCGCGAACTCCGACGGCCAGCCTGAAACCATCGATCTGACCACTCCCACAGACAAGGAAATGTCGTTTACCGAACCGGTGACGAACTGCGCAAAGGAGGAGCTTGTCTCGTCCAATCAAATGCTTCCGTCCCACCCCATCTCTCAGACTCCGCCCACTTCAAGTCTTTCTCAGTCGATGCCTTCACTCTCTCTCACACAGTCCCAGGCTCAATCGCTCTCTCAAAATCTCACACGTTCCCTGGGGAAAGGAGGGAAAGCGACAACCGGGGAAGGTACAAAAAAAGAGGGAGCAATTTCAGAAGACACAAAAGCAGCTCTCAAAGCTGCCTTGCTTAAATCAGCACTAAGGCAGAAGGCTCGAGGTGAGAGTTTGCAATGTGTATGTGGCCATATATTGCTTAACATTGAGTGTTTTTTTAAATTAGTTGCCACAGACCCCGAGATATGATGATCCCCATGCAAGGAACTATATAAAAAACAACTATTTATAATGTTTATCTTATATATACACACTAACGGTTATAAGTTGTGTATCTGTAAGATTTATTTGTTAATTTTTTCAAAAATAAATTAATACTTATCCAGCAAGGATGTATTGTATTAATCAAAAGTGACAGTAAAGACATTTACAATATTACAGAAAATGTATATTTCAAATAAATGCTGTTCTATTGAATTTACTATTTATCTATTAGTATCCACAAAAATATTAAACAGCACAACTGTTCTCAACATAAATATTAAGAAGTTCTTCTTGAAGACAGGAGTAATGGCTGCTGAAAATTCAGCTTTGCATCACAATAATAAATTACATTTTAAAATATATTTAATTAGAAAACAGTTATTTCAAATTGTAATAATATTTCACAATATTACAGTTTTTTTTGTATTTTTGATCAAATAAATGCAGCCTGGTGAGCATAAGAGACCTTCAAAAACAGTTAAAAATCTTACAGACCCCAGACATTTGAACGGTAGTGAATTTATATATGATATATTTTTTAAAATATTATATATTTAATGTTTATTTTTATATACTATAATTATTATATGTATAAAATATTCATTCTATTAAGTTCATACTGCCTCTTTTTTCCGGTTACAACCCTGAATAGAAAATTCTGTAAACTTGTACGTTTTCTTTTCTTATGATATTATTTCTTTCTTTACTTTTTTTTTTTCAATGTTTATCCAATTTTTCTACATTTTTTCTGAGTAATGACAAGTTCTGTCATGTCAATAATGTACTGATTCTCTGCAGCTCTTGGTATAGATTTAATCAGAGGATCTGCTGGAGGTTTATCCTCATCCCTCTCTTCCTCAAACTCTGGTCCAGAGCAGAGGAAGACAGTCACAGCCCAGGAGAGACAACGAGAGAGGGAAGAGAAGCGGAGGAAGAGACAGGAGCGTGCGATGGAGAAAAAGAGGAAGCTGAAAGAGAAGGAGAAAAAGGTGGGAAAACAAGGTGAATCTTTGTGCGGCGTTTTACTCAGCGACAACGACAAGAAGCTGTTGGAGCGCTGGGGGCGAATGATGGACAATCACGTGGATAAACCGCAGACCGCGGAAACCAATAGTGCCAAAACTGGTGAGAGTAAGATAGTCCAAATCCAGCCAGCAAAAGGAAGCAATGTCGTAAAGACAAACTCAGACGGGGGAGAATCAATGCCACCAAAACAACCCAGCAGAGTGCAGGCTTTCAGACCCCCACAAATGCTGCCTCAAATGGGACAGTGTTTGGCAGCTGGAATATTCCATCCAAAACCGACACATGATGCACCGTCCGTCTCTTTAGGTCCAGCTCAGAATGGAGACGATGGGATAGTTGCTGTAGGAGGAGGTGAAAGTGTTGGTGTGATAACCACCCCATGTGCCTTTGCCAAAAACATCACATTAAAACCTCCGTTTCTGACTGTTGGAACAATGTTCGCCGGTCTTGGGAACTGGACAGGAACATCTCAGCACCAACCCCAGAAGACCCACCAACCTCCCCCAGAACTGAATAACCCTGCACACACGGGCTTCACGCATATGCAAACGCAGCCGAAGCCCGTCACGCATGCACAGTCACAGTCCAACGCTCACATCCAGCTGCTGCCGCTGGAATCCTTTATGACCAAACCATCAGCTCTGAACCCCAGAATTGGCGTTTCGGACACCAGCACGTCTCTTTCCAATCCAGAGACTGGCAATGGTCCTCAAACCCTGGACAAACTTTGCATTTTAGAGGAGCGACAAAATGGCTCTCATACACAGGGCCCTTCAAAACAGCCTCCAGGAGCTGCAGCTCAACCCTGCCTTGGTCTCACTGACACGGGACAGCCGGCAAACAGCATCCCTGACATCCACACAGTCACACAGCAGCTCTCAAAGTCACAGGTGAACGTTTTAATTATAATATATGACTCTTTGCCTTCTTTCAATGTAAGCAATGGTATTTTTTATTATTATTATGCATTTTTATTTTCTTCAAGGTGAAAGTTTGATTGCTTAGAAACCAGTCGCTTACCGAACTCCAGCACTCCGACTTCAGGGAAAGGTCAGTTCAGATCCCGGTGACCGCAAAGTGCACGCTCTGTTTTTGAACTGTACATCACTGCCAATTACAGTACTTGACTTTAACGTACATTTCAATGATCTCAATTCTCTGTTTCATTAGTCACAATGACTTGGCCCCCCTGTCTGCGTCCCTGCTCTCTGATTGGCTGGAGGTACACCGCATGACCCCTGCTGACATGGAGTCACTTCAGCAGGAGCTCCAGCTGGGATCTCCCATGATCCTCTCTGACAACTCAACGCTTCCTGATACTTGATCAGTCCATGCATTTGGTCTCCATCCCCTTGTAGAACCGGTTGAGAGCGGTGAACAGAGGAACATGATAGCTGTATTGTGCACCAGTATACGTTGGAGAGATGTATTTTTGAGGCTCCAAATTATTAAGACCTTTACCTAGAACCTTACCCAGAAAAGTGCCTTTATCTTTAATGGGTTTGAATGCATTATTTATTTGTGCCAACATTAAAGTATGATGCTCCGTTCGGTTCTTAAGGGGTTTCCATTCTCAGAATTTCAGTGCCATTATAAAAAACCAGGGAGAAGGAGTTCAGTTCAACGGTGCTAGTGCCATTGATTTGCCAATATCACTCCATTCTGCTGATTTTACAGAATAAGTCAGTTGAAATAGTACGTTGTTTAGCAGACGAGTGTTTAAAGCTATTTTCTAGTACACTACAGTAGGAGTCACCAGCAGGGCAGTAGTATTACGGTGGATGAAACACAGCAGAGCACAATGACATAATGACTGTAGAAAGTAGAAAAGCATTTCATTTGATGTTGCATGAATGTCTTGTAGAAAATAGTGAAATTTACTGCACCACTTGCAGATTTGCTCCGTTTTACACCAGCAACAAGAGTATTTTCTTGAATAAAGCTATCAAAGGGATTCATGTGTCGTTTAATGATGGTATTCTTTTGCAGTGTTCATATAGTGTATCAGACAAAATCAACATTTATGACATTTAAAACGGCCTTTTAAAACTCAAAACTCACTTTCAGACACCAGCGAGTGTCTGAAACAACTTCTGATTACAATCCGATGGGGATTCAGATTACAGTATGAGGCAGAAATAATTATTTATAGATTTGTATGCTAACCATTGCCATAATAAATACACATTATTCTTATGAAAATACCAGAGACCACTTAAAGAACGAAGGCAAATCCTGATTGTAATCGTGAATTAATAAGATTTCATAAATAGAAGGCACTTAGTAGTAATATTGACCTTGAATAAGCCCCGCCCCCTTTGTTACTCTTATAAAACTGTATTAATGCAAAGCAATGTGATTAAAAACTCAAAGTGAAAATTTATTATTTATAAGTGATTGCACAAATTACATCTAAAACCTGAATCAATATATCAATTATTTTACATTTCCCTGGAGAAAATGTAGGCGTTTTACCGATGCTGAATGCACATTAACAATATTTTAATTTTTGTAATAATTTATATAAAATTATGATTAAATGAACCTAAACACAAATCTTCCATAGACTTGCTTTAGAAAAAGAGCAGAAGTTTATCTGACAAAATCATAATGCCAGACAGCAACAGTTGCTATGATAGGATTGGTCGATTCACCGGTGTTCACCTCGAAATATCAATGACAAAAATCATTTTATTACAAAGTTTTATTTACAGTATTTTAAGAGAAACGGTCACCAAGAAATACAAATATACAACTGGCTGACTCTAGAAAAGCATGAAATCCTTCACATCATAAACATCTAATTGCACGTGTGAACTTGACACTTTTACATGTCCTGATATAAAAGTAAATAATAACATTTATAATTGCTGTGCAAAAGGCTGGATCAAATAAGTGTCCATTCATATTTTAGTATGCATCAAGAGTATGCGTTCAGCTGCCCATGAGAACAATTTCGGTTTAAAATTTGCATTATTTGCACAGTTGAATTATGTGGATTCATCGCAGTGTTAATCATTACAGTTTAAGATGGTTAAAATAATATATTAACAATCAAGTGAGCAGGTAAAAGACATACGTTTATCTTTTATTTCAAATCATTCAGTGTGTCTTTATGTGTATTTTTGGTACAAACCAAATTGGAAAAAATAATATAAAGTTGTTTAAAAAAACTGATTAAAAAGCTACTTATGGCATTCAAATCTCTCTTTATGTAGGATGGTAATTTTGGGGCGGGAGTCTTTTGGCTTGTGCGAAGATCAGTGTGTGTTTATCTCAGCAGCTGCACCAATACTAGTAGCACCAGAGTCCTGATGAGCAACATGACCCGGTCAGCCCAGATGTGACTCGATGCGCTCTTGAGCTGGACTCCTCCAACATGGTTCTGGATGAAGTTAGTGAAGCTGGACACTTTGGCATAGACTCCTGGTCGGTTAGGTTTAGCGCAGCCAAGACCGAAGCTCACAATTCCAGCTTGCACCCAACTTCCGTCACTGATCTGACACACCAGAGGGCCGCCAGAGTCACCCTGAAAAAGCATACATGCAGAGATATATGAGAAGTGAAGGGTATTATGAACATTAGCAATGCATAAATAATCATGTTTTCCCCATGCAATGCTCTCCTCACCTGGCAGGAGTCTTTGCCACCTTGTTGGAATCCAGCACACATCATGTCATGGCGGATGTCAATGTTCTCTGTGGGGTTTATCAGAAACATATCCTGACAAGTCTTTGAGTCAATAATTGGCATTTGAACTTCCTGCAACGCCCCAACGCCCTGCAGAGCAACTGAACAAGACATGAGAAACCACAAGATTATTCACTGTGGGGAAAGAAAAAAAAACGCAAGAAATTGCTTTTGTGTCTTTGTACACGCTGAAGGAACGAGAATTTCTTTATTTATTGTATGTAGCAGTTGACAATATTCCACACAAGATGCATACACTACTGGTCAAAAGTTTGGAATAATTACATTTTTCTTTCAAGGCTGCATTATTTGATACAGTAAAAACGTTAATATTGTGAAATATTACTACAATTTAAAAATGACTGATTACTATAGTAATATACTTTAAAATGTAATTTATTCCTGGGACAGAAAAGCTCAATTTTTAGCATCATTAATCCAGTCTTTAGTGTCACATGATCCTTCAAAAAATCATTACCAATTATTATGGGTGCTTAATTATTAATAATGTTTATTATGATTATTAATGTTGAAAAGAGTTTTTGCTGCTTAATTTAGTGGAAATCATGAGCTTTTTTTTGCTGAATTTTAAGAAATTCATTTGATCCATTTTAAATATTACTTAGCCCACAATTTTGGTAGTGTATCACAGTTTCCACAAAAATATAAAGCAGCACGATATTTTCAACATGAATAACAATAAGAAATGTTTTTTGAGCAGCAAATCAGAATGATTTCTGAAGATCACGTGACACTGAAGACTGGAGAAATGATGCTGAAAATTCAGCTTTGATCACAGGAATAAATTACATTTTAAAATATATTCAAGTATAAAACTGTTCTTTTAAACCATAATATTATTTCACAATATTTCTGTAATTTTGAGCAAATAAATACAGCCTTGGTGAGCATGAGAATAACGTGCGCCAATGAATTGTGCTCAATAAGACCATACATTTGCATTAAGAAAGTAAATAGCAGGGATGAACAATATATTGGTACCACATCAATTATCAGTTGATACTGATTATGTGATTGCACATACCCATTTCCTTTATTTTTACATTTTAGACCACCTTTGCGGTCATCCAACACGTCTATTTTCCAAGCGATCCAATATAAATCAAGCCCCTTTTTCTGATTCTGTTTCACACTAAATAAAATGGCTTGCAAACAACAGTTCATGAGCAACTTTAATTGTACACATTTAGACACCTTTACTGTCATCCATCACACTTAAAAGGGTTAATTCACCCACAAATGACAATTCTGTTATTGATTACTAACCCTCGTGTTGTTCAAAACCCGTAAGACCTTCGTTCATCTTCTGAACACAATTTAAGATATTTTTGATGGAATCTGAGGGCTCTCTGACCCTCCCATAGACAGCAAGGTAACTACCACGTTCAAGGTCCAGAAAAGTACCAAGATGATCGACAAAGTAGTCCGTGTGACATCAGTGGTTCAACTGTAAACTTACGAAGCTACGAGAATACTTTTTTTGCGCAAAGAAAACAAAAATAATGACTTTATTCCACATTTTCGTCTCTACTGCGTCACGTCAGTCATGACGCGAGCGTGTGGCGGCACTGACCCAGATCCGGTGTAATGACGTCATCATGCTGGATCTGGGTCAGCGCCGCCACACGCTCGCGTCATGGTACTGTCGTGAACGCGCGTCCAAAGTGACGCAGTAGAGACGAAAATGTGGAATAAAGTCGTTATTTCTGTTTTCTACTGACATTCAACCACTGATGTCACACGGACTACTTTGTCGATCATCTTGGTACTTTTCTGGACCTTGAACGTGGTAGTTACCTTGCTGTCTATGGGAGGGTCAGAGAGCCCTCAGATTTCCTCAAAAATATCTTAAATTGTGTTCTGAAGATGAACGAAGGTCTTACGGGTTTCGAACAACACGAGGGTGAGTAATTAATGACAGAATTTGCATTTTTGGGTGAACTAACCCTTTAAATGTAACTTAATCTTTAAAAACACTAATAATTAAATAACACTTACAAATGTAATCTTTAGCCAATCTCATAATGAGTATCCATTATTCACATTCTACATTTCACATTTAATGTTGTGATGCCTAAATGAATTAAAGTGTTTTTTAATTTTATTGTTTTATATTTGTATTTATACAAAATAGTATTGGATTTAATATTAACTTTAACTTAAGTTATTAAATACTTTATTTCATATTGACTTCGAATGTCATTTCTAAGTTTCGCATCACAACCTGCGCATGGATGAAATTTCAGACGCCCGTAGGTTTCAGTCCGCTCTCACTCACCTCCATCTCTGATGTTACCCCATCCAGTGATCATGCACTTCATGTCGCTGCTGAACTCCACATTGCCATATGGCAAGCAGACAGGCTGAATGCGGTCGGACCACGTCACAGATGTGGCCAGCTCCACTAGAGCGATATCCTGACCCAGCTGAGGGTCTGTGTAACCCAGAGGAACCACCACACGACGGATCCTATGGCTGGTCTCATCTGGGTTCCAGCCGTTCAGCAGCTGCCGGCCCGCGTAAACCATGTAGGTGGAGATGTCATTAGGGCTGGACGGAGAAGAGAAATTGAGAGAAATAAATATATATATATATATATATATATATATATATACATATATATAAACAAACAAGGATTATATTGGTGTTGGAAAAAAAAAGGTGTAAAACTTACTTGGGAAAGCAATGTGCAGCAGACAGCACCCAGTTCTCCGAGATGACAGTTCCTCCACACACATGTCCTTGCTTCTCAGTCTAAACGAACACATCAACCAGCGATCAGGAGGATATTTATACGAAACCAGATCTGACAGACAATTCAGAATGTATCCCAAACCTTCATAAAGTAATTAAAACTTGCACTGATATTTGGATTTAGTCCAGATTTAAAAGCTTTATTTGATAAAATAAGAGAATTGGAAAATCTTTATTTAAAAAAAAAAAAAAAAGTATATATTGTGGAAAAACTGCGACAAGGAATTTAAAATGTGTAGTTCAATTTGCAAATTTTAAAAGGTGATAAACAAGTATATAGCTCATTAATAATCTGTATATGAAGTACTTGAAACAACTCGATTAAATATGAAAGGTGTAATTCCTAGTTATGAAATGGTCTCAATATTTTTTTTGTCTTTTATTGATTTTTTTTTAATAGCTCACCTAAAAATTTAAATTTGATAAATATATTCTCCCTCGGGCCATTTAAGATGTAGATGAGTTTGTTTGTTCTTTGGGGAATTTTAGCATTATATCACTTGCAGTGAATGGGTGCCGTCAGAACGAGAGTCCAAACAGCTGATTAAAAACATCACAATAATCCAAAAGTACTCCACACCACTCCAGTCCAGCAGTTAACATCTTGTAACGTGAAAAGCTGAGTGTTTGTATAAAAGTGGTGTTTTAACTTTAAACCATTGCTTTTGGCCATAATTCACAATAACGCTTCCTCCAGTCAAAACCACCAACATATTTGTTTAGAACTGTTCGGAAGATTTTTTTTCCCTCTTGTAAATCGTGCTTGATTTGTGACGGTTTCTCTCCTGGGATCCATTGGTGAGCAAGTGATGTATTGCTAAATTTCTCCAAACCGGTTCCGATGACAAAAAAAAAAACTTTCCTACATCTACTACTTGGACGGCCTGAAGGTGAGTACATTTTCAGCTTTGAGTGAACTATTCATAATTGTTTTGTATCTTTCGTATAGATTACATTTATAGATTTATGAAAAGCCAAGGCTTCAGCCTACAACTTTTCAGTTAATATGTAAAATTATGAATACATATTATGGAATTGTATAGGAGGACCAAAAAAAATAAAAAAAATAAAAAAAATTGTTTTGATTTTGCATTCAGGGCACCTGATCAGGTTACGCATTAAACTATGATCTCGGTGTTGTTCGACTGTCTGAGCTACAGGAATGTATTCTATATAACTGAGGCCTGTGAACTCCTCTGCCTGTTTTCCAAAACTTTAGTTTCATAATGGCTGCCATTCTTACCTGAATATCCACCTGCCAGGGCCACGCGCCTTCTAACGCAGCGGAGCCTCCGACTATCCTGTTCAGCAGCTGTGTCCGACCGCATTCTGAGAGAAACACATTGATTTGCTTTACACACATAAAAGACGTTAACATTTTAAGTATATAAACTGATATAATAATAGTTTAAGTATCGATTTAGCTAGTATGTATGCAAATTAGGTCAATTTCTTACCTTGAGCCTCGCCCATCCATAACCCTGAATGGCGCGCCCAACATAAAACAGAACAATTAAGTAACAATCCTACATTAACTGTTAATTCGATAGCAAAAAAAAAAAAGTTTTTTTTTTTTTTTAGAAAGAAAAAAACTAACTAAAGTTATGCACCTACCAATCAATATGACGAAGGCAGTCCGAATACCTGAGATGTACCGCATCCTAACAAAACACCTTTGTTCCTTGTGTTCAGAAACTTCAACTTGCTTTTAATTCAGCTGCAATGGACGCAAGTCTTTAAAACGATTGTTTCTAGAAATAATCACGTCCTTGTTCGACAAAGTCAAGAGAACAGTGAAGAGCAAGAATTCGGAAGTTTCGCTCATGAAAGAAACATTACCCGAGATCTCTTTTTTTCTTCCTTCAAATCATCTGCGTACCTATCCTGCAATGACCAATCAGGAACGTTCGTCCCGCCCTCAGTGAGTCTGAACTCCGCCCACTTTTCCACCTCTAGCAGTTTTGGTTTCTGTGTTTTGTTTCGGGGAGTTTGTCCAAGAATGTGGCGGTGCAAGGTATTTGCAGTGAACTGATGAATGCAGGTTTCGATATAGGCTCCAAGTCAATAATTTCTGTAATTTCAACAACATAGTAAGGCTTCAATGTCTACAATTCTGCCTTGTAGTGGCTCTGTTGAAAATCGTTGATTTAATTGTTTCCCATTAAATAGCTGCTAAATGACTTCAGTTTTAAATTGTGTGGCGTATGTCATTTAATACTAATGTGGGGGTAGAAGGGACTTTTGTAAACATGTTTTAACAATCAGTCCCTTTTTGCATGCGCATGACTGAGAAACAGGTATAACCGGTTCAGAATATTTTAGTGGCCCTACACACATAAAGCCAAGGACGTTATCATCAAAGAAGAAGTGCATTTATTTTGTGATCATGAATTTGTAAGTTTGTGGTGGTCACATGTTGAAGTGTTCAAATCAATCAGGATTTACTCTTTAATAACCAGTGTAATCATACGTTATTGCTTCTATCTTGCTGGTGTAATGACATGATATATATATATATATATATATATATATATCCTTGGAAGAGATCTGGACTGTCCACTTCTCTATCTGTACTGATTAGATTCTGTTTCTAAAAATAATTTTCTTAAAACCCAAAACTGACTTGAAAGTACGGTGATTTGTATGCATTCAGTACTAATAAAAGACAATTGCTGTTCACAAGCTGTATTAGGCAGCACATCATTTTTATTTGTTACTCTGCTAATAATAAATGTGTATTGTGTACCAAATTTGCACACTGATAATTGAAAAAAGTAAAAATGTAAATAATAATTATAATAATCATCATCATATCATCATCATTTTTTTTTAAATAATGAATGATTTTTGTAACATAGTAGGCTTGAGTAAATGGCTCCTGAAATAATGGCTCCATAAATTGTACTTTAAAAACATAATGTAAGTGAACTCAAAACTTCCTTGTTAGTTTAAAAACAGCTTTTACTGAAACCAAGCTGCCAAAATGACCCACTTTCTACTTTCATTATGCAATAGAGATGAATACAACAGTACAAGACTTCCTGCACCTGTAATCAACTGTAGCAATCATAAAACAGTTGCAATCATAAGTGTTCCACAAGTATAATACTTATTTCAAGCTGTTACCCAATCATAGCAGTGGGCGTTTACATTGGCCCCTTAAAGGAACACTCCACTATTTTTGAAAATAGGCTCATTTTCCAACTCTCCTAGAGTTAAACAGTTGAGTTTTACCGTTTTCGAATCCATTCAGCCGGTCTCCGGGTCTGGCGGTAGCACTTTTAGCTGTAGCTTAGCATAGATCATTGAATCCGATTAGACCGTTAGCATCTCGCTCAAAAATGACCAAAGAGTTTCTATATTTTTCCTATTTAAAACTTTTTTAAAATAGGATTTTAAATATAAACGACTCTTCTGTAGTTACATCGTGTACTAAGACCGCAGGGGCCAATGTAAACGCCCACTGCTATGATTGGGTAACAGCTTGATATATTTATAATATAAAAATGCAAATCATTACCTGTTTAAAAAATATTTGACAGCATTCTATGACTGACCAATCAGAATCAAGTATAATGAAGTATGATAATCAAGTATAATAAAATAAATATATGGTAGTAAAAGAGATGTACAGAAAATGTTTGCAGTGAAATTCAGTTAGTTTACACAAAAATTCACAAAAAGTTGAATTGTTAAGGGGACAGTTCACCTCAAAATTGTGTCATCCTTTACGCACCCTTATGTCTTTCCAGACCTGTATGAATTTATTTCTTCTGTTAAACACAGAAGAATTTTGATCCATACCTGTACAAATTTATTTCTTCTTAACACAAAATAATATATTTTGAAGAATGTGGGTAGCCAGTGGTTGCTACTGACTTCTAGAATTTTATTTTTTGTCCCTATACTATGGAATTCAATGGTTACGGTCAACTCTTACCTATATTGAAGTCAATGGCCACCGTCAACTGTTTGATTACCCACATTCTTCAAAATATCTTCTTTTGTGTTCAACAGAAGAAAGAAAACCGTACAGGTATGGATCGACTTTAAGGGTAGCCTATATGGATCAACTTTTCAATTCTTTAAAGGGGTCATATGATGCTTTTTTAAAGATCATTATTTGGTGTAACAGAATATGTTGACATGCTTTAATGTTCAAAAAACACATTATTTTGTAACGCCACTTACCATAATCGCGAGCTTCATCTTTCAAAATAAATGTAAAGACAGAGCACGAAAGGGGAACAGAGTCTCGTGACAGACACAGTGGTGAATATGTGTTAATAGCAAATACTTAAACTAATAACAAAACAGTAGCTGATTCAGAAGCGCCAGATTGTCACAGCAAAGTCAGAATTACCTCCTCTCCTAGGTTCACGAAACGGTCGTCCATAAAATGCATTGCTGTTCTGTTGTAAGTCATCTTAAAGATTCCTAAATGCATCTACAAACCCAATTCCAAAAAAGTTGGGACACTGTACAAATTGTGAGTAAAAAAGGAATAGAATAATTTACAAATCTCATAAACTTATATTTTATTCACAATAGAATATAGATAACATATCAAATGTTGAAAGTGAGACATTTTGAAATGTCATGCCAAATATTGGCTCATTTTGGATTTCATGAGAGCTACACATTCCAAAAAAGTTGGGACAGGTAGCAATAAGAGGCCGGAAAAGTTAAATGTACATATAAGGAACAGCTGGAGGACCAATTTGCAACTTATTAGGTCAATTGGCAACATGATTGGGTATAAAAAGAGCCTCTCAGAGTGGCAGTGTCTCTCAGAAGTCAAGATGGGCAGAGGATCACCAATTCCCCCAATGCTGCGGCGAAAAATAGTGGAGCAATACCATAATCGCGAGCTTCATCTTTCAAAATAAATGTAAAGACAGCCCGAAAGGGGAACAGAGTCGCGGGACAGACAGTGATGAAGCTGGTATGTATGCAGTACACAAGCCACAGTTAAAACAGCTGACTCCACTGTGATGTGATGTGATGCACGCTCTCTCTCTCTCGCTCGCACACACACACACACACACGCGTGTGAAATCGCATCATATGACCCCTTTAATTTCTGTTGTAAGATTTGTGAACTGGCACAAGGGGGTGCTAACACTGTTATTAATAATAGATTAAGCGGACAGATGCCGACGTTAATCACTACATGACTCCGTGTTCACCTTCCTCTTCTGTTGTGCTGCTGTGTCTCTGTCTCGGTTGTGCTCCTCTCGCTCTGTCCTCAGGCTCTGTGTGTCTGCTTTTACAGCACGATTGAAGGTGACAGGGACAGAGAGGAGGGAGAGAGAGAGAGGATGCGGCACGGTGTCGCCAGGGGCAACACAACACGAGGGAAAAAACGATGGAGAAACCGCGTAACTGAACCAACAGGATGTATAGAAATGGAAAGAACGCGTTGAAGGAAGCCGCGGTTCCATCAAAGTAGCACTATGATACGCAAAAGATGGGAATGTTTCTTTTTGATTGTGGGAGGAAGCAAACCATTCATTCTTCTAAGTGTTGTAGTTCGTCTCTGCGTCTCTCTGCTGACTGTCCCAGGATGAACTACGCGAGTTATTTGATAAAGCTGCTCGGCTCGACTTTGTTTTAAGGACTTGATGAATATTTGTCGTGGCATTGTTGCTATGGTGACTACATCTTCTCCCTCCACAGCTCCCTCCCGCCCGAGTTAAACACTCATTATGAAAATACATTAAATTAAGTAACATTTATTATATATATATATATATATATATATATATATATATATGCATGTCCTAATGCTAGCTTATATGAATTTTTGCAAGAAAACACACACACACTCGGACCCACATGGTCACGTGATCACAGAGCCTTGTGTTCATAAATACACGCATGCACGAGAATAACCATAGTGACACATTCACACGGTCACATAGAAAAAATGCACATGTTGTGTACACAACCCAAAGTCCTGGTTAACGTATATGATATACTGCACATACATCATGATATTAACATACACAGTCAAAAGGTTGGACACTTGCCTAAATGTATGTTTCTCATGATTTTAAAAACATTTTGATACAAAGTTTTATGCTTTAATAATAACAAAAACAATAATTATTATTATTATCATCAAGGGCGTATTTTTAGTTTGAGCATTGTGTGTGGGGGGGTTGAAGTGTGAACTGTTTTAGTGGAGTCCCGGGTCATGCTCCTTCATAAGGTTTATTTATTTGCTTGTTTGCTTATGTGTTTATTTTTGTAAAATGGTCTTTTGTGCTATCATCCACACATGCGAAGTTGATTGATAACATAACTGCAATAATGTAATGGCCTAGTTGACCTATATTGTATATTATAGGCACTCATAGGATAGTTTGACAGAATGTTCTAGTTGATGATTTCGGCCTGGGGGGCTTGAGACCCTGTCCCTTTAATCGCCAACACTAAAGTGCCCTTTTGGTCCAATCTAGATGCCCCAGACCGCGATTTCTACCAAGGGGGACATAAAAATAAATAAATCTGTTTTAATAATAATAATAATTTATATTATAAAATATTTTATTACAATATGTTCATTTTATTTTATATATATTTTTAAATATATTTTCGTTTAGTACTTTAGAGCACAAAATAGATTCTAAATATGTAACTGCTTTATAAAGCAGTGTGTGCAGTGTATGAGAGAGACAAAGGTAGGGGATGCAAAGTCTTGTCAACTGGAAATAAAGTAATGTGGCATCCCCCTGTTCCCCAACCCACACACACACACACACACACACACTGGTTTATTTATACCCTCATTCAAATCTCATTGCTCTCTCAATATTCCTTCCCCAGCATAAAATGTATTGTGTTTATCGCATTAAATATACAATAGTAATTCTGGGAAATCGTTGTGCTTAATTCAAAGAAACTACTATTTATTTCAAAAAGTTCAATTATGATCTAATGGTCAACTGGAAATAAAGTAATGTGGCATCCCCCTGTTCCCCAACCCACACACACACACACACACACTGGTTTATTTATACCCTCATCCAAATCTCATTGCTCTCTCAATATTCCTTCCCCAGCATAAAATGTATTGTGTTTATCGCATTAAATATACAATAGTAATTCTGGGAAATCGTTGTGCTTAATTCAAAGAAACTACTATTTATTTCAAAAAGTTCAATTATGATCTAATATATTCAGTAAGAAAGGTCACATCAGATATTATTTAATCAGACTTAATTGAACTGAATTAACCCATATAATTCCAAGTTTTCCCAACTAAGGACATGACATTTATTTTATTCCATGGATAAACTAATGAGATAATCTTGATGTATTTAAAAAAAAAAAAAGTTAGTGACAGTATGTGATTTATTCTCAGTCACAATGAACAGTGGAGAGACTGAAAAATTGCTCATTTGGTTTTACTTAGTTTCATTTAATGAAACAAGACAATTGTTTGAAATCTAATTTTATAATTTGAATCAACATTTTTCTATTCAAAATTACTTTTCCCAGCATATTTCTAATGTTTGCAATTGTAACAGCTGACATATTTGCATCTTGAGCTATCTATCTATCTATCTATCTATCTATCTATCTATCTATCTATCTATCTATCTATCTATCTATCTATCTATCTATCTATCTATCTATCTATCATCTATTTATCTATAAACTCAAATCTAAATTCAGTCATGCTAAAACAAACACAATAAAATGTGTGAGAAGAAATGCAAACATTCCTACTTCAGGAATGTCCAACGATCTCTAGTCATCAGTCCGCCATTGTTTCACCGCTGGAGCAGTTGTAGACAAGAATGACTCCTAAGCGATTGAGATGTTCTGTTGTTGGATGTAATAATGAACATAGCAGCAGTGGATTATGTTTGTTTTTGAAGGGAATGCGCCCCCGATGTACATAAATGTGTCTATGTTTGCGCGAATCATTCGTGATCCAGCTTCACCTACAGAAGAAGTGAGTATAAGGTTTTTTAATGAATCTTTGCAAATCGCCTTTCCTAATAATGTGCTAATTAGCAAGTTTCGCGATGAATGCGGCTAAAGTAAACAGTCCCTCAGAGAGCGGCTCGGAAGAGAGGGGCGGGGTCAGCAGAGCTCATTAACATTTAAAGGAAAATGCTACAAAACGGCATGCTCTGAAAAGAGCTGTTTTTGACAGGGTAAAAAAGGAGTTTTTTAGACTACCATTGAGAAATTTTAACCAAACTATGATATAGACTTTTCATTAAGACCCTAAAGAATCATATCAACTTGTGGAAAATGGGCATCCTAGGACCCCTTTAAATGCTTGAAATAAATTTTGAAATTGAACCTGTGTATAAATTTATTTGAACTATAATTGTATGTCATACATTAATTCCTTTGTTCGTTTATTTATTAGAATTTTTAGAATTTAAATTTTTTTTGCTGGTGATTCTGAAGAAGCTAAAATTTAAGACTTTTTATTTATTTGCTTAGCAATTTTGGCTACTTACATAACTACCACTTGTTTTTTGATTATGATGGTTTATTATTATTGTAAAATAGTAAAATAGTTCTATGAACTAGTCCTTAAGAATTCATATAATGGTTCCCAGCTTCCACACATTGTGACGTCAACAGAGTGACTTTTTTTTGAGCATTTATGTATTTCATTCTACAAATTGGTAACTATTTTTTTCCCCTCTGTTCCAGATTGCTGCCTGTTGGAGACGGATAGGAGGATGGCAGAAGAAGGAGGACATGGGGAAAGAGATGAGGGAGAAGAATCTCAACTGAGACTGCGGTTAAAGAGGAAACTTCAGCGCAACAGAACCAGCTTCACAACAGAGCAGATCGAGGCCTTGGATAAAGGTAAGAAAATAGACAAAAAGCTTCAAAAAGTATTAATTATATTGCATTAAATGACAAAAAATAAAGCCAAGCAAGAAAAAATGTACTACTAAACTTCATTCACACCCGTCTAACAGAGTTTGAGAGAACACATTATCCAGATGTTTTCGCACGGGAGCGACTCGCAAACAAAATTGACCTTCCGGAGGCAAGGATACAAGTGAGGAACTGTCCTTGCCTTTATGTTGACTTCGCAAAAGCAGCTAAATAAATATGATAGATAACTTCATATTATATATTGGACCTTGATTGATAGGTGTGGTTTTCCAATCGAAGAGCCAAATGGAGGCGCGAGGAGAAGCTGCAAAACCAGAGGCGGTCTGGGGGCGGGACTTCCTGTTCACAAACACACGCTTCACTGAGCACATCCTTTAACTCAGCTGTCTATCATCATCCGCATGGCAACAGTGCAGGTGGGAACGTTTCTCCAAATCTGCTTTGTTGAAGAAACAAACTTATCTACATCTTGGATGGCCTGAGGGTGAGTAAATCTTAAGCAAATTTTCTTTTTTTTGGTGTACGACTCCTTTAATAGATAAAAGTGCATGACATTTTCCATCTTTTTCTGTTTTAGGTTTGATTTCTCCATGCGTTTCTGTACCTGTCCAGGTGCCAGGAAATGATCAAAATATGGGTCAGTATTGGGCCAGACTGTAGTGAAAAGAACAGGGGAGGTAGATTTTGCATTAGAATACTAAATAGGCATGTTTACAGGTTACAAAAAAATCTAAACACTGAAGAAAACAATCCTTTTGTTCAACCTAAAGGACAAAATTCCTAAATTTGACACGCACATTTATTTTAGCCATATTTTTTAGATCTTATGACAGTGTGCAATATTTGCTTCCGTTCAGTTTCAGACAAGCAGGAATGTATATGATTTGTATATATGATGATGCATTGTGAAATGACATTTGTCCTGATTTTAAGCAAATGTCTCTTCAGAACTACTGACATCAGTTCCTGGCAGCAACTTCACAGAATTGGGAAGCATGTTATGATGATTTAATAACATAACTCTGGTTTCTGCTTCTTTTACGATAATTCCCCATCTCTCCACTGTAATTTCCCCATTAAAGTCATTTATTTGTTGTGATCATTTTCATAATCAAATATGTGATATATCACTTTTTAGGAAATGTTTATGACCTTACCTTTTCACAAACCTCAATAAGCTTGAGACAATCATGTTTGCACTTAATCATTGACCAGTAAACAACTGACTGATTTAAAAAGCAGAAAGCAGTCAGTGACAATCACATCATTTTTCTCTGAAAGCATCAATGAATACTGTATGCAAAATGTATTCCCAAAAAATCTTCAGAATGCATCTCATTGGCAAGCCAAAGTATTTATATTGAGCATATTGTCATAAAGTATGACTCTGTGGAAATATGTTTGAATATCAAGAAACTATGTCTGTAAACTATAGTTTATGGATTGTGTATGAATGCAAAGACAGTGTGTGTGTGTGTGTGTAAAGGAGAGAAATTAAGGATTTACATAGGATTGCATAAGGATTAACAAAGGTCTGAAAGCTGTTGCTTCTGGCAATAATACCATTCCATAATCCAAAATAATGCTTCCTGCATATCAACCCACCTATTTGTTTAGAACTGTTTTGGCTTATAAACGGTGCTTGATCTGTGCTTATTTCTCTCCTGATTCAGACAAGACGACTTTTTCACAGGAGGAAGCAATATTATGGATAGAGGACTTGTATTTTAGCCAGAAGCAATGGTTTAAGTTAAACAGAAGCTTTTTGCTTCACAAGATGTTAACTGATGGACTGGAGTCGTGTGGATTACTTGTGGATTATTATGATGTTCTTATGTTAAATTTCTCCATATCAGACTATTCCTTTAAACTGGTATCTTAAAAAAAAAAAAAAAGTTTTTTTGGGTCAAATCCTAAAAAATTTTGTTTTTTTCTAGAATTAAATAGGGGGGGGGGGGGGGGGGGCGGTTTGTGTC
>NW_015505778.1:1238593-1263668 GCF_001515645.1 Sinocyclocheilus grahami | reverse complement strand
AGTACTGCAGGGGGGGGGGGGGGGGGGGGGTCACAGTTTGTCAATTTTTGATCCCATTGTACTTGTATGTGGATGTTGTGTTCACTTGCTTAGTCAACCCATTTCATGTATGCATTAAACCCTTTAATAAAACATTGCAATGTTGAAATGTGAGTTGTAACTGTCTCAAATACAGCATCATCCCAGTTGATCATAATTATTGTCCATTTAACCAAATAAGCAATATGATCATTTTCACAGTACATACACACATGTAAATGGTTTCAGTTAAGGGACATTCTGATTGCATAACACCATCATGTGAATTTTTCTATCTCTTTACGTATATCCTGTTTTACTATGTTCATATGTGAGTCTACAACAAAGCCTTGATGAGTCACAAGCTTTAAATAGTTTTAGTGAAGCAGGAATTAACCCAGAGTATCTAGCCATTAACGTCACAGTGTGTGTCTCTCTTCCTCTTTCTTTCTTTCTTTCTCTCAAGGCATTAGCGATACAGTGTCATGTACCACTAATAGTGCTTTCAGATGCACTCTGGCATTTGGGGGGTTGGGGAAATATGGGAGAGAAGTAGCACTGATGGTTTGCTGGCAATTTCAGTCAACAGTAAATGGACATTCTGGAGCTCACAGATATGATCATGCGTGTTTTATGTTGTCTGTTAACTTTTTTTTTGTGTGTGGAAATTCTGAGCTTATATCTCACTATTCAGATTTTTTTTCTGGCAGTTCTGAACTGCAAGATATAAACTCAGAATTGCAAGATATAAACTAATATATAAAATGTCACAGTTACCTTTTAAATTTTTTATTCTGTGGTAGTAAAAATCTGAGAAGAAAGGTCAGAATAGTGAGATGTAAATAGAATTCAGACCAAAGAAAAAGTCAGAATTGCAAAATATAAACTCTGAATATGAGCTGTAAACACAGAATTGCGTTCAGAACGATTTTTTTTTATCCCGTGTATGAAACAAGCTTTCATTGACAAGTGATTACCTTGAGTAAGTCAGAGTATCATTCACTCAACTAAATCATTGCTTTTGCATGGATGGGCTTCATTTGGAAAATCTCTTGGCAATATTGTGTGCAAAATTAGTCAATATTAATACACTGTTTGTTGAACTGTTGTATAAAAACAATATCAATGTGGGGTCATATTCCAGTTAAATTTCACGTGCAAAAAAGTCCAAATTTGTCAACTGTGAACAGCTCACACAGAAGTCAGTTTCAAACCAAGCAGTTTCTCTTGGTCCGTGAGGTGAATCTGAGTGACCAGCTTGAACATGAGCAAAATCTGTGTGGGGAACTTTTTCACCCTCACGCAAAACTCATGAACATGCGGATTCCAATTGGAATGACACGATTACACTCACCAGCCTTTGCCAAGCAACGGTAAATGTGACCACACCTTGATATCAGCACATATTATAAACAACAGCAGTCTTGGTGTTGCTAATCAAAGTCCTGTTTTGCATCATTTACCGCATGTTTATGTGTCTGATATACCTTGAGCAGTATGTTGAAATTTGTCCCATGACAAGAAAACTGTATTTTCTATCGCCCTACACCAACCCTACACTTCCGCCTACCCCTTACAGGAAACTTTCTGCATTTTTACAATTTAAAAATGTTTTTGTTAACTTTATTTTTATACCAGTTTTACAAATGAGGACATCCCCAAAGGGAGGTTTTTGGAGATTTTGTCAGGTTTAGTTCGCTTTTGGGTGCAAATTTGTCCCCAAAATATGGTTAAGTAGGTACACACACACACACACACACACACACGTGTAAATTTCCTGGTCCCCTGTGATCTTTTCTTCCTGCCGCTGTTTCATCTCATTGATGACAGGATTCTAATAGAGCACATAGTGATTCATATATTTTCGGTATTGATTTTGTAAGCGATCTGTTTATAAAAGTGGAATTATGAAATATTGCTGATGAAAGAAAAAATACACATTCAATTTTTGGTTTGTAATTATTGTAGTGTTTGTTTTACAGTGGGTGAAATCTCTTAAGAAATATGAGTGTTTTAACGGTTTGGTAAGGTTTGAAACATCCAGTTGCTTTCAGTTATGGGTGGGACTGCACCTTTAACCTCAATTGTGCTTTGTGAGTTCTGGTGACTTTTGACTGATTTATGTTGTGCAAAATGTGAGAATTGCAAAGGTTACCTTGTTTTGAATCAAGGGATAATTGAATAATTAATGGTAATATTAATTATGTATATTAATGCAGTTAAGTAATGCTCATTTGTGAGAGTGAGATATTCTTATAGAGATTTTTCAGAATAGACAAACAGAGATGTGTGTGTGTGTGTGTGTGTGTGTGTGTGTGTGTGTGTGTTGACTTTTGACTGATTTATGTTGTGCAAAATGTGAGAATTGCAAAGGTTACCTTGTTTTGAATCAAGGGATAATTGAATAATTAATGGTAATATTAATTATGTATATTAATGCAGTTAAGTAATGCTCATTTGTGAGAGTGAGATATTCTTATAGAGATTTTTCAGAATAGACAAACAGAGATGTGTGTGTGTGTGTGTGTGTGTGTGTGTGTGTGTGTGTGTGTGTGTGTGTGTGAGAGAGAGAGAGAGAGAGAGCTTCTCGTTGATTGGTCTCTACCCTGCCTAGTCCTTAGAAAAATAAACTGAAGTAGCAAGAGAAACGCATATAACGGTATGAGAAAACGAGATCTACATTAACCTCAGAATAAAAGCAGATCCTTTTGATTGTCTGCAGCTGTTTATTTAATTTTATTCCGTCCAGGCAAATGACTTTCTCAGGATATCTTTGGTTGGTTTACCTGACCTGCGCTTTGCTTGTGTTTGTCTCTCCGGTTGATTTGGCTCCGATGCCGGACCAGTACTCTCGGGGTATGGTAAGATGATCTTTACTCTGCATTACTAAAAAACAAACAGTGTGACATATGTCCTAAGTGGGTTTGGGTTGTATTGTTCTTGATGTGCATATTTGAGCATAATTTTACGTGTGTAAAATCCCTATGCGCCATATTTAAATAATATTAGTAAGTGGAATTTCTAGGATTTTATGAAGAGAAGAGGGGCACGTAGGGACCAAAATGTGTTAGGCCTACACAATATGAATAAGAGCTTCAATTGTGGACTCAAACCTCATATTTATGATTATATGCAACTGTAGTCAACAATTCAATTCTCGTAATTAGTCCATTAACTGAGGTGTACAATAAACAAAAGACCCATTAAATGACCTTAAAAAGGATAAAATGTTACTTCATTGTTAAAACTGATGTGTTGGAAATTCTTTAACTCGTGTCTAGATAAGGACAACACATTTTGTGTTACTTTAAAGTCATCAAGTGTGTTAGACCTCTTAAGGCAAAAGGTGTGTTTAGATCTTTTACACACTAATGTGTTATAATCACACACTTTGTGTAAAAAATGTGCTATTTGACCCACCACCTCTCATAATCTATCTATATAAATGACTGTTTAAAGAATGAAGAAGTTTAGAGGGACCTTCTCGTGGCCATGTAAAAAGAGATTGAGAATATTTCTGGCAGCACAGAGAGATAAAGAGATAATTTTTCAGTTGTTATGGACGACAATTTATGCAGTGCAGAAACTCTAGTAAAAACAATAACTCACTTTGCGATCCATGAACGCGTATTACTGCAGGAAATCTCACAGTCTGAACCATACTTCTTATATACTTCTTATAATATACTTCTTTTAAACAAAAAAATAAGAAAGTATTCTTTTAGTCAACTTTGTATGTACTTCTCAGAAATGGGCTTTCCGTACTTTTCAGAAAGATACTTAAAATGGCATTTAAGTATACTTGACTTATAGCCTACTTAGAAAAAGTCTAAATATATTTGAGCTATACTTGTGTTCCTAGAATCCGTGTTTTCATTGTTATACTGTAGGGGACGCTAGTACACATCTTCTGTACAGAATTTCCAAAAAACACAAGTGAAGAAGAAACCGAAACAACAGATGCTTCCGCATGTAATCTAACACGATCACCAGACATAAAACAGCATCAAAACTGTGTAAAGTTGATGTAATGTCTACCAATGAAGAGGTTATAATGACTGTCAAGCTTTGGGGTGTTGATCGACTCTATCTACGTTTTGATTATCGTTCTGAATCCAATTCATAGTCTTTTTTTTCAGCTTTTTGTTCAAAATGTTGTTTATTTCTTTTTGTATTATTATTTATGAAACTTACCCACATTCAAGTGTTCAAAAAAAGAATGCATGAAGCTAGAATAAAATGTTTTTGTTCACAAGCAGATGCCCTGTTCTTTCTTTTGGTGTTTTGTATGTTCAGATATTTATTCATATAACAAAATATATACAAAGGAATACCTAAATAGGGACATAGTAGTATACTTAAAGTATGATGTAAAGTTCACTTAAAGAAAACTTACGAGTATACTTGCAGTATAAAACTACTAAACTAGTAGTTTACTGAGACTATACTTCAAAGTGTACTAAAAATGCTACTACAAGTATTTAATTAGAAAACTCAGTATTTATATAAGTTCACTTTTAGTATAGTTGCAGTACAAGCTAAAATATTGTTGTCAACTAGTTGTGTACTAAAAGTTTACTACTGTTATACTTAAAGTATACTTAAAAGTATACTTTTATATACTAGAAAGTGGGCCAATTTAGTCCCAAGTAGTATTGAAATAGTACACTTACAAGTATACTACTAGTACACTGATATTTGTATACTTGCTACATAAAGTATACTTAAAAATATACTTGAACTTTACTTAAGTATAATTAATAAAATAAACTTGAAGTATACTACTTTTTGGTAAGGGTAGTTCAATCGACAGAAATACGGGACACACATCATAACTGCTGAAATATTTGCAGGGCAGACAGACAGGTCAGGTCAAATGGTACGCACAGTGTGTACAGCCGTACAACTGCAGGTGCCACTGATTAGCGGCACGATGTAGATTTTAAGCCAGGTGTCCTGACATTTTATCCTACCCGTCAGATTTTCCTACCAGGGCTCACTGCGCATGCGCACATCAATATTGCGTCCTTTTTTTTTTCACGCTGAACAACAATATTTAATGTATCTGCATTACTGTAAGGCTAGGTTTAGGGTTGGGGTAGGTGTAGATGTTAATAAAACACAATCTAATAGGTAGAAAAAAGTTTTCCGGTAGCTTTATCCCTTGTAGCCACAACCGTGAATATAACACACAATTACTGTATTTGCATGATTGTAAGGGTAGGTTTAGGGTTGGGGTAGGTGTAGATGTTAATAAAACACAATCTAATAGGTAGAAAAAAGTTTTCCGGTAGCTTTATCCCTTGTAGCCACAACCGTGAATATAACACACAATTACTGTATTTGCATTACTGTAAGGGTAGGTTTAGGGTTGTGGTAGGTGTAGACATTAATAAACCATCATTTGAGAGGCAGCATTTTTTGTTGTCGAATTGTACTACCTACTGATTTAATGGGAAGTAGCAAAATCTGAAATCAACAGAACACCGGAAGACAAAAATAATGCAAAAACCTCAAAAATGACCAGTTTTCTCCTACAATTAGTAGGTGTTAATTTGAAACGAATCACACCGCCTCTCCAAAATACGAATCAGAGATAAGTTTGCTAGCAAATTGCCACTTTCCTCATAATTATGCACATTCCACTTCGACCCATACGAATTATAACAAACTTGGCAAAAGACATTTTGAAAGTCATTAGTATCATATAAAATCAATCACCTGACTTCCAAGCAAGCGATATTCAATGAAATGTTGATGCGCCAGAGGAATAATGGCTTGTGAAGTGACATACGTAGCAATGATTGAATTGTAATGAACACATTGTGTTGGACAATGCTTTTTTTGTTTAAACCCATAACCAACACAAAATGTATAGCAATGATGTTATTAATTAACACATCCTTTTTTTAAATGTATTTTTGTAATTTGTATAAATCAAATAAATATATAATATAAATAAAGTATATTTTTTGCCTTTGGTAAGTTAACCTTAACTGTCACCGTCCCGTATACGGGACGCCTAAGTTTACTTCACTGTAGTACAATTAAATCCTAATATAATCATGACAAACTATATATCATTGGAAAGGTATAAGACTCCTAAATAGATATTTTATTAGGCATTTTATTTTGTTAGATATTATGTAGGAACAGTAATAGATTCATTTATGACAAGGGTGCAAATCTATGACAAATATACATCATAGCAGGAATTCTGATCTTTGTCACAAAAAGTCTTTATTTCGTTGCCCTTTTCCCTATTTCATGTTTTAGTAATCATCTTAAGTCATATACCATTTGAAAGTTTAAAATCTCAAAATGTATCCTGTGAAAACCATTTTGAAATCGGACATTGCGTTACCATAGAAATGGTATTTCAAAATCTTTTAGCGGACTCCTCCCCCTTAGCGGGGGTGTCATATTACAAAATGTATTATGGTCTTTTAGAATCAAACCTTTTTTGATAGATTTGATAAATTGATAGATTTGTGACAAAAATGCATTAAAAACAATTAAATGGAGTTTGGGTGGCACCCGGTGGCTGTTTTTTTGGTATAACGCCTAAACAAAATTGCATATGAAATTCAATTTTTTTTATATCAACTTCAAATTTGGAACACAACTTATGTGGACATATGGCTTTAATTTTATAGCAATTTTGTATTTTTAACAATTTTTTTAAATATTTATTTTATATAAAATAAACTAAAAATAGTACAATACATTTTCTTTACAGTGCATTTAAACTTCTAGAACTTTTTAATACTTTCATTTTATTAAATGATTTCACTTCTGTAATAATCTGCTAATTGTCTTCTTTAAAAAGAGACCAACCTTAGGTCTGTGTTCGAAAGCGTTTATTAATTATAATAATTTAAGTTTGGATAGTGCACTTTTCAAAAATGGGGATGACAGTTAAGGGGTTAAACTAAAATTTTTAGCATGTGATTTCTCTTAGGATTGGTTGAGCAGGTATGGATACCTGCCCCCTCCGGACCCCCGCACAGGAAAGCTGCAGACTAAAGAAGGCATTGAGAGAGCCATCAAAGAAATGCAGCGTTTCGCTGGCCTCAAAGACACAGGCAAACTCGGTAAATGCAACACATGCAGGAAATGGTCTAACGGCATTGTTTCACAAGTCTTTTTCTGTGCTTTTTTTCTTTTTTCTTTCTGCAGTGTAGATTTTCCTGCTGTTTTTTTTCAATTCAAAACACTACGTTTTCAATTCCTCATAAATGCAAGTGTAATGAAGAGATTAGAGTGACTTTTTCCTTATGCTGTAGTTGGTGGCTTGTAAATGGTTTGGTCAATGCATTTCTAGAGAAAGAATTATTCATTGTCTCTCCTCCCCATATGGGCTTTTATTTCATGCACTGCAATGGGCTCTGTATCTCTGAAGTCTATATATTGATTTGGGACCTGCTGTCCTGTGCTTCTCTAGACAGTGACACGCTGAAACTGATGAACACACCACGGTGTTCACTGCCAGACATTATAGGGTCTGAGGACAAGCTGAAAAAGCGGAGGAGGAAGAGAAGATACGCAACCACTGGGCTTCGCTGGAAAAAGACTGACCTCATGTGGAGGTCTGCATTGTTAGATAAACAATAGTCACTGACACAACCGTATCCAATAACCCTTTTAAATGTGCAGCCACTGACTGATCTTTTTTACTCTTTCTTGTCCTAGCATCCAGAATTACCCATCTCTCCCTGCATTCCTTAAACCCAGTGAAGTGGACACTATAATGACCTATGCCCTCAAAGCCTGGAGTGACGTCACCAACCTCAAGTTTCATGCTACATCCTCAAGCGAGCAGGACAGAGCTGACATCAAGATCTCTTTTGCTCGCTCGCTCCATGACGACGGGTATCCATTTGACGGGAAGGGAGGGACACTTGCTCATGCCTTCTTCCCAGGGGAGGCTGATGTTGCTGGAGATACACATTTTGATGATGAGGAGAGCTGGACCTACATAGGTATGAGGCTTTACTAAATATTTAGTGATTAATAGATGAATGACAGAAGGAAGATAATAGTGTCATCATTCAGCTCATTTTGGTTCAATGTTGTTCTAGTTCAGGTTAATAATTGTCAGTGTTGGAAAGTTAGTATCATTATCAGCTCAATTTAGTTCATATTTTCTCATCCAATAGTGCAGTCAAAGTTAAATCAATATTACTCAATATTAACAGTCTTTTAAACACCAATATTATAATAGCTTTTTAACTTTTATATTGCTCTCTTTAAAATGACATTATCCTAACTTTTAAGTGTTACAACAGTAAATTCTCCCAAAACATTTTTTTTTAAACTTTTTTCATAACAAGTAAGTATTGCTGTATATGTATTTCGCAATTAATTACAAAGAAACACATTGCATTAAACATGAAACAATAAAATAGTATTTTCTTGTAAAACATACTCCAATAATCTATTTACAACTTCAACAAATCATGCTGTAAGTGTAAAGTGTATAAGTTCAGTATTAATGTACTGCCAGCTAACTTGTCAAAAAAACAACTCAAAAAGTGAGAAATCTCATTACTGTTACAGTACATGCCATATTCAGTAGAACGCAGGAGAAGAAACACTCTTCAGCAATAAAAAAACAGTGAAGCACAATTGTTAGTTCATCTAAAGTCATGTTTGCTTATTAGTACGGTTGAACTGGATCATCAAAGGTCAGCAGCAATTCACTGTTTTAATTCATTTGGATGATTTTGATGATTAATGCACATTCACTTTTAGTCTAGAACTACAGTAACATCATGTTCACACGGCGCACACAACGCCTCTGTATTTCCGATTTCTCCCAACATAGGAGAGCTGTCAGTCAATACATGGGAAAACAAAGTAACTGGCGTTACTTTTTTGAAAAAGTAACTCAGATATTTTCTTGTAAATTAAAAAAGTAATGTGTTACTTTACTAGTTACTTGACAAAAGTAATCTGATTACGTAACTCGCGTTACTTGTAATGCGTTACCCCCAAAACTGTATATATATATATATTATTTATTTATTTATTTTTGCGGAAACCTTGTTTTAATACATATACAACTATATCATCTATTTCCTTGACTATCCCTAGAAAGAAAATTACTTATGGTTGTTACGCTTTTGAATTTGCTGCCCCAAATGATTGGAATGTGCTACAAAAGCTATTGAAAACTAGAGTCAAATATTCCAGTATGTGCATTAAAAAATTAATAGTAAGCGCTCTGACCTCAACCTGTAAATGTTGTAACTGAGATCCCATTCTTTCTTTTTTTTTTCTATGTGCTTTATGTATTGTAATATATGTTTGTATGTTTCTCAGATATTAATTCCTCTCTTATTGAAAATAAGAACTTGTTCTTAATTGACTTGCATGGTTAAATAAAGGTTAAATAAAAAAAATATATATATACTGTATATATCGAAATTATGCAGATGTTATTTAGGCAAGACAACACAGATGAATATGGTAAAAATGGACTAATAGGTATCAGTATACTTTCCTATAGTTGACTGATTAAGTTACACTAAGAATTGCAAAAAGTTTTTGTATTACAAGTTTTCCTAAATGTAATGTCTAAATATGCAACTGAGGCATTATCTAATTAAATATGAACTAATTTGCTTATATTTCCAGAACTGAGGTCTTTCAGGTTCAAAATTATTTTTTCATTTTCTTGACATATTAGAGTAAAACGTTTAGAGGGGATTTTAGATTGATTTCTGATTTTATCACTTCATAAATAATATTAACCCCTTAAAGTCCGTGTAAAGAGAATTCTGAGAATTGTTTCTAAACACATTATAAATGTTAGAAATCTATTGTAGAAACACATTACAGCGACTTGTAGTACTGTAGTACTGAATTGTGGAGTTAAACCGTTAAAAAGTTTTTCACCAATTCTGTGTTCAGGATATTTTTGGGAAACGGTGGCCAGAACACCGGAAGACAAAAATAATGCAAAAACCTCAAAAATTACCAGTTTTCTCCTACAATTAGTAGGTGTTAATTTGAAACGAATCACACCGCCTCTCCAAAATACGAATCAGAGATAAGTTTGCTAGCAAATTGCCACTTTCCTCATAATTATGCACATTCCACTTCGACCCATACGAATTATAACAAACTTGGCAAAAGACATTTTGAAAGTCATTAGTATCATATAAAATCAATCACCTGACTTCCAAGCAAGCGATATTCAATGAAATGTTGATGCGCCAGAGGAATAATGGCTTGTGAAGTGACATACGTAGCAATGATTGAATTGTAATGAACACATTGTGTTGGACAATGCTTTTTTTGTTTAAACCCATAACCAACACAAAATGTATAGCAATGATGTTATTAATTAACACATCCTTTTTTTAAATGTATTTTTGTAATTTGTATAAATCAAATAAATATATAATATAAATAAAGTATATTTTTTGCCTTTGGTAAGTTAACCTTAACTGTCACCGTCCCGTATACGGGACGCCTAAGTTTACTTCACTGTAGTACAATTAAATCCTAATATAATCATGACAAACTATATATCATTGGAAAGGTATAAGACTCCTAAATAGATATTTTATTAGGCATTTTATTTTGTTAGATATTATGTAGGAACAGTAATAGATTCATTTATGACAAGGGTGCAAATCTATGACAAATATACATCATAGCAGGAATTCTGATCTTTGTCACAAAAAGTCTTTATTTCGTTGCCCTTTTCCCTATTTCATGTTTTAGTAATCATCTTAAGTCATATACCATTTGAAAGTTTAAAATCTCAAAATGTATCCTGTGAAAACCATTTTGAAATCGGACATTGCGTTACCATAGAAATGGTATTTCAAAATCTTTTAGCGGACTCCTCCCCCTTAGCGGGGGTGTCATATTACAAAATGTATTATGGTCTTTTAGAATCAAACCTTTTTTGATAGATTTGATAAATTGATAGATTTGTGACAAAAATGCATTAAAAACAATTAAATGGAGTTTGGGTGGCACCCGGTGGCTGTTTTTTTGGTATAACGCCTAAACAAAATTGCATATGAAATTCAATTTTTTTTATATCAACTTCAAATTTGGAACACAACTTATGTGGACATATGGCTTTAATTTTATAGCAATTTTGTATTTTTAACAATTTTTTTAAATATTTATTTTATATAAAATAAACTAAAAATAGTACAATACATTTTCTTTACAGTGCATTTAAACTTCTAGAACTTTTTAATACTTTCATTTTATTAAATGATTTCACTTCTGTAATAATCTGCTAATTGTCTTCTTTAAAAAGAGACCAACCTTAGGTCTGTGTTCGAAAGCGTTTATTAATTATAATAATTTAAGTTTGGATAGTGCACTTTTCAAAAATGGGGATGACAGTTAAGGGGTTAAACTAAAATTTTTAGCATGTGATTTCTCTTAGGATTGGTTGAGCAGGTATGGATACCTGCCCCCTCCGGACCCCCGCACAGGAAAGCTGCAGACTAAAGAAGGCATTGAGAGAGCCATCAAAGAAATGCAGCGTTTCGCTGGCCTCAAAGACACAGGCAAACTCGGTAAATGCAACACATGCAGGAAATGGTCTAACGGCATTGTTTCACAAGTCTTTTTCTGTGCTTTTTTTCTTTTTTCTTTCTGCAGTGTAGATTTTCCTGCTGTTTTTTTTCAATTCAAAACACTACGTTTTCAATTCCTCATAAATGCAAGTGTAATGAAGAGATTAGAGTGACTTTTTCCTTATGCTGTAGTTGGTGGCTTGTAAATGGTTTGGTCAATGCATTTCTAGAGAAAGAATTATTCATTGTCTCTCCTCCCCATATGGGCTTTTATTTCATGCACTGCAATGGGCTCTGTATCTCTGAAGTCTATATATTGATTTGGGACCTGCTGTCCTGTGCTTCTCTAGACAGTGACACGCTGAAACTGATGAACACACCACGGTGTTCACTGCCAGACATTATAGGGTCTGAGGACAAGCTGAAAAAGCGGAGGAGGAAGAGAAGATACGCAACCACTGGGCTTCGCTGGAAAAAGACTGACCTCATGTGGAGGTCTGCATTGTTAGATAAACAATAGTCACTGACACAACCGTATCCAATAACCCTTTTAAATGTGCAGCCACTGACTGATCTTTTTTACTCTTTCTTGTCCTAGCATCCAGAATTACCCATCTCTCCCTGCATTCCTTAAACCCAGTGAAGTGGACACTATAATGACCTATGCCCTCAAAGCCTGGAGTGACGTCACCAACCTCAAGTTTCATGCTACATCCTCAAGCGAGCAGGACAGAGCTGACATCAAGATCTCTTTTGCTCGCTCGCTCCATGATGACGGGTATCCATTCGATGGGAAGGGAGGGACACTTGCTCATGCCTTCTTCCCAGGGGAGGCTGATGTTGCTGGAGATACACATTTTGATGATGAGGAGAGCTGGACCTACATAGGTATGAGGCTTTACTAAATATTTAGTGATTAATAGATGAATGACAGAAGGAAGATAATAGTGTCATCATTCAGCTCATTTTGGTTCAATGTTGTTCTAGTTCAGGTTAATAATTGTCAGTGTTGGAAAGTTAGTATCATTATCAGCTCAATTTAGTTCATATTTTCTCATCCAATAGTGCAGTCAAAGTTAAATCAATATTACTCAATATTAACAGTCTTTTAAACACCAATATTATAATAGCTTTTTAACTTTTATATTGCTCTCTTTAAAATGACATTATCCTAACTTTTAAGTGTTACAACAGTAAATTCTCCCAAAACATTTTTTTTTAAACTTTTTTCATAACAAGTAAGTATTGCTGTATATGTATTTCGCAATTAATTACAAAGAAACACATTGCATTAAACATGAAACAATAAAATAGTATTTTCTTGTAAAACATACTCCAATAATCTATTTACAACTTCAACAAATCATGCTGTAAGTGTAAAGTGTATAAGTTCAGTATTAATGTACTGCCAGCTAACTTGTCAAAAAAACAACTCAAAAAGTGAGAAATCTCATTACTGTTACAGTACATGCCATATTTATTTTAGACCATATGATTACATAGATGAAATGAAGTCTGAAGAAGTTTATCTTGATTTTAAGTAGCCAAAAGTGGCCTCAATTGATGAATCACCCACTTATAAATGTTCTTACAAATAAATGAAGAACCACTCTTCTTATTCTCTCAATTTGTTTAGATGACAGTGGCACTGATTTGTTCGCGGTGGCTGTGCATGAATTTGGTCATGCCCTGGGTCTCTCTCATTCCTCGTCTCATCCGTCCATCATGAGGCCGTACTACCAGGGTCCTGTTGGTGATATCGCATCCTACACACTTCCAGAAGATGATCGCGATGCCATTCAGTCGCTCTACGGTAGGAGCATGTTCATAAGCTTTAGTTACCTGCAGGGGTGCATTAACGCACAGGCTTTAACGGGCTGCTGGGACATTGTATTTTTTGAAAAATTATTTGTATATATGGGAGTTTGCAATAGTGACAACAGCATTCTGTAAACTCACACATTCACTTTAGGCTATAATTCTGCTGTTCCACAAGCGCCACCTTCTGGCAAAGAGTGAATTTGTATATTCACTTATATTCACATTTATACTCACATGTTTATAAGCGCAGCGCTGCTTTGTTAACAGCGGTAACCAAGGAAACGCTGTATCGCTGCTGTTCCATGAGTGCCACCTGCTGTCAGAGAGTGAATTTGCGTCTCATGCAGCCCGTCTGCTGTTTTTGTTTCGCGCAGATATGTTTTATGTAGTATAGTTTCACAAAGCTAAAGTCAGACCATTCTGTTTTTGCTGCAAATTTCGAAATTATGCAATCTAATTTCAACCAACAACTCATGTATGCAGCATTTTTGTTTGGATTGTGATTAAAATGCAGTGGTTGTCTCTAATTTTAAATGGAAAGCACAGGCAAAGCCTTAGTTTGTTTATATGAAGAGATTTATTTTATTTGTATTGTTTATTTATTTTATTTGGGTTTTGTTTTAAAACTTCAGTTTAGTTTAGTTATTTGACGTATGACATATTGCAACATTTTGTCCAAGCAATATAAAAGGACACCTTTTCATTTAGAATTTGTCTTAAATCTTATTTTGTTCAAACAAAAATGTAAATAAATCGTAAAAAAAAACAAAAATTGTATCGCATTGTGAGTTAAGGGAATCATTACATCCCTATGCTCTGGTAACTGTAATTTCTACTTAAATAAATAGTTCACCCAGATATGAATATTGTGCTCACTTTCATGTCATTTCAAACCTGGAAGATCCATGGAAGATTTCAAGTCTTCTGAAGTTTTCTTTCTTATTAAACTATCCCTTTAAATAAGAACATGTGCCAAGAATGTACAATTAAATAAAATTAAACTGTAACTCTTTTTTTTCCATTTATTAGATTAGGCATGGATCGTATTTCATTGTCTGTAAACCTTTTTTTCCAGTTTATCGTCATACGCTGAGCTGACCATATCTAAATTTGTCGCTGTGGTTTTGGTTTGTGTTTTGGCAGGAAGTAAGAGAAGATCATCAACACCATCCCCAAATCATCCCACACAAAACTTGCCCAAACCACCAAGTCCACCTCAGCCCAAAGTACCATCACAGTGAGTCATTTTTACCAAGCCACAAACACTTCCGTTCAGAAGTTTGGGGTCAGTAAGAAATTGTATATTTATTCAGCAAGGCTGAATTGTTGAGCATAAGAGAATGCTTTCAAAAACAGCCCAAACTTTTGCACAGTAGCGTAGATACACAGTGTGGAACTTCTCCAGCACTCAAAAACAACAAATTAAAAGTGTTACCAACCTCTGTGACCTCTCTGTTTATCTAGACCTGATCCATCAGTCCAGAATCGTTGTGAAGGAGGTTTTGATGCAGTGGCAAACATCAGAGGAGAAGTTTTCTTTTTTAAAGGTATCCAATGACTATTCTTACAAATGCACAGATTTTGCACAGACAGATCTAGTTGATCATCTTAAAAGCCACTTGAAGCTCAAGATTTAAACCTGCTGTTATAATGCAAGACACTATAGGTGAACAGAGTAAAAATTTCAACTAATAGATAACACCATGCTTTCTCCCGCTGATTAAACACAGGATTATTAGAAGTTTTCAGAAATGTAATGATTACATCTGCAAATGATGCATTATCTAATTAAATATGCACTAATTTGAACATTTCCAGAACAGAAATGTAAAGATGCATGTGTGTTATGGACAAATTAGGGAAGCAAAATAGCCCAAAATCTCAGAACTGACATTAAACACTGGATTTGCTTGTAGTGTCTTGCATTAAATCCATTTGTCACAAATGTGGAAGAGCATTTCGTTTTGTTTCATTCCTTTTGCTCTAGGTCCATATTTCTGGCGAGTCCAGCTATCTGGTTCTCTTGTGTCCTTTCACCCTGCTCTCATAAAAAACTTCTGGATCGGTCTTCCTCCTGACACTAACAAGATAGATGCAGTTTATGAAAGAAAAACGGATAGCAGGATCATCTTCTTCATAGGTTAGTTTCTTTTTACTCCATTTGGGCACAAAAGAAGGACCGATCCATTTGAAAAAGCTAATTTCTGTAAGTGAATGCGTAACTTTCCCCACACAGGCTCACAGTACTGGGTATTTAAAGACACCATGGCGATTTCTGGCTACCCACGTCCGCTGTCAGACTGGGGGCTGATCTCTCATGACGGAAGTGAGGTGAGGAGGGTGGACGCTGCCTTTATTTGGGCTCATAATGGAAAAAGCTACATCTTCAGTGGTGGAGAGTTCTGGAGGTTCTCTGAAGGCCCTGAGACTGAGAAGCGCCATCCAGACGCAGGTTATCCCAGAAACTCCTTCCTCTGGAAGGGTGCGCCCAGTAACCCTGATGATATCATCACCTGGGCAGACGGTAATGTAGAGAAAGTCTGTTTACCTCAAGTGCATTTTCAGCTAGGCTGCTACATTATTAGTTTACTATAGCTAGAAGCTTTGGCTTTGTTTGTTACCACTGTAATCAATCTGTAGCAGTCGATGAGACTATGTTCAGAATAGAGCACTGCAGTAATGATGTATTAGTTGGCATCACCCTGGTTCCCTTGACGAAAACCTGGAAAATGCAAATTTGTTTCCGGGTTTGTCTACAGATTGTTTTTATTTTTTAATTTAATACTTATTGCACATGTAATTCATGAAGTTATTATTCAATAATTTCATGAGTTAGATGTACATTTCAGACATCAAAATGCATTAAAACCTATAAGCTAATTGAGTCATTCAATTTGAACACAGGGTTGCTATTATGACATATCTTCAATTAAAATATGGACAATTTATATATTTATATTCATATGTCTGTATTAAAGTCATTGAATAAATTTGCCTTTCAGCTGAATCTCTTTTACTGGGTTTCTGCTTTGTCTGTCATTGGTTATTCAATTATTCAACTAAATGGTCAAAACACAATTAGAAACATAATAGTTTATTTAGTATTTTACATTAAAGTCCCCATGAAATCAAAATTAAATATCAATATCAATATGTTAGTCTTAAGGTTGTCTATAAGGCAGTGTGCTCCAAAACAGTGACAAAAATCGCATTTAGAAGATATAAGCATTCAAAGCTTGCAGTTCGTCACTTCCGCCAAAACGGCTCAACGATTGTTTTGACGTCACATCGTACTTCAGCTTCTCATCAAACTTTCTGTCCAATCAAATGCTCTCTAGAATCCGAAGCCCCGCCCCCTACACTATAAAATAGACGCTGACGCTGCGGCTGAAATCGGTCACTTAGTATTTTCTGTACAGTGAATGGCACGTAGTGCACTATATAGGGGACAGGGAACGATTCAAACTTCAAAAAGAAGTCTGGTTTGGCGCTGTGTCACGCTAACCACCACAACGCACACACAACTCTGCTCCGGTCCAGAGACAAGATAGCACGGAGTCAGCGCAGAGCACAAAATGTATTGGAGCTATTTTAATCAGTGACAAAAATCGCATTTAGAAGATATAAGCATTCAAAGCTTGCAGTTCGTCACTTCCGCCAAAACGGCTCAACGATTGTTTTGATGTCACATCGTACTTCAGCTTCTCATCAAACTTTCTGTCCAATCAAATGCTCTCTAGAATCCGAAGCCCCGCCCCCTACACTATAAAATAGACGCTGACGCTGCGGCTGAAATCGGTCACTTAGTATTTTCTGTACAGTGAATGGCACGTAGTGCACTATATAGGGGACAGGGAATGATTCAAACTTCAAAAAGAAGTCTGGTTTGGCGCTGTGTCACGCTAACCACCGCAACGCACACACAACTCTGCTCCGGTCCAGAGACAAGATAGCACGGAGTCAGCGCAGAGCACAAAATGTATTGGAGCTATTTTAATTCTACACAAAATGCTATATTTTATAGCAATATGGATGAGATTGTGGCTGGCATACCCGGTCAAATCAATGCGGCTTTACGGAACTCAACGGCTCTGAACGGCTCCAGCCCAAGCTGTGATATAAACGAACGCTATTGGCTATTTTAAAAAGGGGCGGGGCTGCTTGATATGTCCCGCCCTGTCTTCCTGTTTCAGTTAAAATGACGTCAACACATAGAGTAACACTGCATGTTTCTAAGCATTTCAGGAGACCTTTAATGACACTTTAAAATGGTTTTAAAAGTACATTAAAGGTATAGTAAAATATAGAAACACACAATGCAATGCAATCTACTTGATCTTCCATAACAAATAATGCGGAATTAATATCAACCACAAGTTTTAACATGATCTTCTTCACTCATTATTTGAAAAGTAAATGTAAATATTCAATCTGATAATGTCATGTGACAAAACCATGTAGCATTCAAATATTTAATGCAGAGTTACACAATGCAGGTATGCAGTATGTTGCACACAAATATTGGGTGAAATGCATTTTTGTTTTAATTTCACTATTTTAATCAACATTTCTCCAACTTTGCATGCAATCTTAAAGGGTTAGTTCACCCAAAAATGAAAATTCTGTCTTTAATTACTCACCCTTGTGTTGTTCCAAACCTGGAAGACCTTCGCTCATCTTCGGAACACAATTTAAGATATTTTTGATGAAATCTGAGGGCTCTCTGGCCCTCCCATAGACAGCAAGGTAACTACCACATTCAAGGTCCAGAAAAGTACCAAGATGATCGACAAAGTAGTCCGTGTGACATCAGTGATTCAACTGTAAACTTACGAAGCTACGAGAATACTTCATTACGCCGGATCTGGGTCAGCTCCGCCACATGCTGGCGTCATGGTACTGTCGTGAACGCGTGTCCAAAGTGACACAGTAGAGACGTAAATATGGAATAAAGTCGTTATTTTGTTTTCTTTGCGCAAAATATATTCTCGTAGCTTCGTAAGTTTACAGTTGAACCACTGATGTCACACGGACTACTTTGTCGATCATCTTGGTACTTTTCTGGACCTTGAATGTGGTAGTTACCTTGCTGTCTATGGGAGGGCCAGAGAGCCCTCAGATTTCATCAAAAATATCTTAAATTGTGTTCCGAAGATGAGCGAAGGTCTTACGGGTTTGGAACAACACAAGGGTGAGTAATTAATGACAGAATTTGCATTTTTGGGTGAACTATCCCTTTAATGCCTTTTATTCAGAATTGATTTCTTAACCTCTCAGGAGATGCCTATTTCTTCAAGAACAACTCGTATTGGATTTTGAAGAACGGAGAATTGGACCAAGACAATGTCAGCAAGATAGATGCAGTTTATGAAAGAAAAACGGATAGCAGGATCATCTTCTTCATAGGTTAGTTTCTTTTTACTCCATTTGGGCACAAAAGAAGGACCGATCCATTTGAAAAAGCTAATTTCTGTAAGTGAATGCGTAACTTTCCCCACACAGGCTCACAGTACTGGGTATTTAAAGACACCATGGCGATTTCTGGCTACCCACGTCCGCTGTCAGACTGGGGGCTGATCTCTCATGACGGAAGTGAGGTGAGGAGGGTGGACGCTGCCTTTATTTGGGCTCATAATGGAAAAAGCTACATCTTCAGTGGTGGAGAGTTCTGGAGGTTCTCTGAAGGCCCTGAGACTGAGAAGCGCCATCCAGACGCAGGTTATCCCAGAAACTCCTTCCTCTGGAAGGGTGCGCCCAGTAACCCTGATGATATCATCACCTGGGCAGACGGTAATGTAGAGAAAGTCTGTTTACCTCAAGTGCATTTTCAGCTAGGCTGCTACATTATTAGTTTACTATAGCTAGAAGCTTTGGCTTTGTTTGTTACCACTGTAATCAATCTGTAGCAGTCGATGAGACTATGTTCAGAATAGAGCACTGCAGTAATGATGTATTAGTTGGCATCACCCTGGTTCCCTTGACGAAAACCTGGAAAATGCAAATTTGTTTCCGGGTTTGTCTACAGATTGTTTTTATTTTTTAATTTAATACTTATTGCACATGTAATTCATGAAGTTATTATTCAATAATTTCATGAGTTAGATGTACATTTCAGACATCAAAATGCATTAAAACCTATAAGCTAATTGAGTCATTCAATTTGAACACAGGGTTGCTATTATGACATATCTTCAATTAAAATATGGACAATTGATATATTTATATTCATATGTCTGTATTAAAGTCATTGAATAAATTTGCCTTTCAGCTGAATCTCTTTTACTGGGTTTCTGCTTTGTCTGTCATTGGTTATTCAATTATTCAACTAAATGGTCAAAACACAATTAGAAACATAATAGTTTATTTAGTATTTTACATTAAAGTCCCCATGAAATCAAAATTAAATATCAATATCAATATGTTAGTCTTAAGGTTGTCTATAAGGCAGTGTGCTCCAAAACAGTGACAAAAATCGCATTTAGAAGATATAAGCATTCAAAGCTTGCAGTTCGTCACTTCCGCCAAAACGGCTCAACGATTGTTTTGATGTCACATCGTACTTCAGCTTCTCATCAAACTTTCTGTCCAATCAAATGCTCTCTAGAATCCGAAGCCCCGCCCCCTACACTATAAAATAGACGCTGACGCTGCGGCTGAAATCGGTCACTTAGTATTTTCTGTACAGTGAATGGCACGTAGTGCACTATATAGGGGACAGGGAACGATTCAAACTTCAAAAAGAAGTCTGGTTTGGCGCTGTGTCACGCTAACCACCACAACGCACACACAACTCTGCTCCGGTCCAGAGACAAGATAGCACGGAGTCAGCGCAGAGCACAAAATGTATTGGAGCTATTTTAATTCTACACAAAATGCTATATTTTATAGCAATATGGATGAGATTGTGGCTGGCATACCCGGTCAAATCAATGCGGCTTTACGGAACTCAACGGCTCTGAACGGCTCCAGCCCAAGCTGTGATATAAACGAACGCTATTGGCTATTTTAAAAAGGGGCGGGGCTGCTTGATATGTCCCGCCCTGTCTTCCTGTTTCAGTTAAAATGACGTCAACACATAGAGTAACACTGCATGTTTCTAAGCATTTCAGGAGACCTTTAATGACACTTTAAAATGGTTTTAAAAGTACATTAAAGGTATAGTAAAATATAGAAACACACAATGCAATGCAATCTACTTGATCTTCCATAACAAATAATGCGGAATTAATATCAACCACAAGTTTTAACATGATCTTCTTCACTCATTATTTGAAAAGTAAATGTAAATATTCAATCTGATAATGTCATGTGACAAAACCATGTAGCATTTAATGCATTAATGCAGAGTTACACAATGCAGGTATGCAGTATGTTGCACACAAATATTGGGTGAAATGCATTTTTGTCACTATTTTACTATTTTAATCAACATTTCTCCAACTTTGCATGCAATCTTAAAGGGTTAGTTCACCCAAAAATGAAAATTCTGTCTTTAATTACTCACCCTTGTGTTGTTCCAAACCTGTAAGACCTTCGTTCATCTTCAGAACACAATTTAAGATATTTTTGATGAAATCTGAGGGCTCTCTGACCCTCCCATAGACAGCAAGGTAACTACCACATTCAAGGTCCAGAAAAGTACCAAGATGATCGACAAAGTAGTCCGTGTGACATCAGTGATTCAACTGTAAACTTACGAAGCTACGAGAATACTTCATTACGCCGGATCTGGGTCAGCTCCGCCACATGCTGGCGTCATGGTACTGTCGTGAACACGTGTCCAAAGTGACGCAGTAGAGACGTAAATGTGGAATAAAGTCGTTATTTTGTTTTCTTTGCGCAAAAAAGTATTCTCGTAGCTTCGTAAGTTTACAGTTGAACCACTGATGTCACACGGACTACTTTGTCGATCATCTTGGTACTTTTCTGGACCTTGAATGTGGTAGTTACCTTGCTGTCTATGGGAGGGTCAAAAAAAGAGCCCTCAGATTTCCTCAAAAATATCTTAAATTGTGTTCTGAAGATGAACGAAGGTCTTACGGGTTTGGAACAACACAAGGGTGAGTAATTAATGACAGAATTTGCATTTTTGGGTGAACTATCCCTTTAATGCCTTTTATTCAGAATTGATTTCTTAACCCCTCAGGAGATGCCTATTTCTTCAAGAACAACTCGTATTGGATTTTGAAGAACGGAGAATTGGACCAAGACAATGTCAGTCAGAAATCAACAGCAGTCGATTGGATGATGTGTCCTGCCAAGCCACGTCACAATGGAAGAGAATGTGACTGTGGCCTGAACGGAGCGTTACAGATGAGTGCTTCATCCTGGTTACTGTTCATCATATTACTGCTTTATCCAGGTGTCCTTGTATAGGGCTTCTTGCAATAACAAGACAAGAGTCATCAGACTTATTTTTACAGACTCTCTCAAAGCACTTAAAGTGATTTCAAATTTCCAAATAGTACTAAGAGCAGCTTCACACGGTAAAAGACAGTTTTATTATTTTGATCTATGCAACTTTAATGTATACATTTATTAAAATGAATTACTTTAAGCTTATTTTAGGATAAAGTTGAAATAAAGAGGCTGAAATTAAATTAATGGAATTGTATAAATACAGCATACATTGTTGGCACAGTGGTTAACCAGAAAAATTTAAAATGGCACTTCATGCCCTGAAGGTTGTTGACCCCTGCAATGATCTCTAGCTGTGATGACAAGAAGGATCCACATGGGGGCATTAACACACAGCAGGGCAGAGGTTTACTACTTCAGCGCATTGTCTAGGCTCATCCTATAAGTTCACAAGGCCTGGAACTAATTTTGCTGGGACATTTTGATAAAGATGTGGGTCCTACCTTGATGCTTTTTTTTTTTTGTCTGGGTCTAAAATTTCTTAAATTCATACAAATGCAATTGAAACAAGTGATGCAATCCTCCTGATATCATAATGACGAAAAAGCCTCATTCAAAGAACATAATTCAGGAAATGAAAGTATTATTTGTATTACTATTTCTTTGAAAAACAAAAACAAAACGTACTTATACGTAAAACGTTTTTTTCTGCAATTCAAATTATGTGATGCATCCAACGTTCAGATACATAGAAAATGTGTCAAGATCAATTATTTTCTTAAAATATCAGACAATTTGAGCTTTTTTAGGAGTCAATGTATAAGTGGGTATTTTAAACTAGATTTCTAAAAGTTTTTTTTTATCTTGACTCATGTGCTCATCTGTTATCTGACAGCACAGCTCATCTCAATATTTTTAGCAAACATTGCACAGTGTTCCATGTACGCAAGCCCTATCCAAATTTAATCATTGCTAATGACCTCAATGTTTGTACCTTATAAAAGGATTTCTTCAGAATTTTTTTCATTCCAGACTTAGAAGACCTCACAACGCATTTTTGTTTTTGTTTTTTTCCTCCAGTTTTGCAGTTTTTAGTTAATTAAATACATCAAGATAAACTAAATGAAAATGAGAAATGTAACGTGGGCTGCTAGCTGAAATAAGTTTTCTCCTATAGGAATGTATGTTTGGTGCACACTTCAAGTACATTAAAGTTATTAAAATCAATCCAATGTATAGAGTTGTGCAGAGAGTAAAAGTAATATACTGTATGTATGATAAACCCATAGCAATGCGCTATAACAACGATGTCTCAGATAGTCTGACGGCAGATAATATATATGTTTTTGGTTTTTATTTTTAGTTAACTGTAATAACCCTGCTCAGACTTTGTTCTAGTATTTCAGTGTCACATGTGAGTGTTTGGCTTTTATCACTGCATCAGTCAATGTCATTAGAACTGGAATGTTCAGAGCTCACCTAGACACACCTTAGATGGACCTATATCTTCAGGATGATTATGTCATCTGGAAGTGCTAGTTACCTAATTAATTGGAGAAAAAAAAAATGTTCTGCAGTAATCTGTTTGTGTGCACAAAACAATTTTAAAAGAATCCAAGACATGGGCCGAATTCAGAAGAAAGCACCAAGATAAAAAAGACTGTTTAGCATTCTAAACATTGTTCATCATAAGGTCAGAAATACCAGCTGACTGAGAGACACCTGTGTGTGTGAGCTTCTCTGATTTACCTAAACTGAAAGAAAGAAAGGGAAGATAGACAATGAAAGTATTTGAACAGTAATTACAGTAAATGCATCTGTGCAAATGCATATATGCATACATTATATATTTTTACCAGTAAGATTGCACTTCTGTAAGATGAATTCCTTAGGTTTTTTACATAAAGGTCTGCTCAAAATCAGCCAAGTCAGAAGGGACAGTGGAGGGAGAGTTTTGATGCACTAGTTCTCCAGCAACAGCACTCACACATGCTGTGTTTTCTTAAAGAGGATGTGCATTCAAAAATCATCATTTACTCCTGTCTATGTTGTTGTAAAACTGTTTTTGTTCTCCTAAACGCACAGCTTTTGTCCATTCAATGAAAGTCAGTGGGTCAAAAACAACATTGCCATTGCCTACCATGACATTTTTAAAATAGCTTCTTTTGTATTTCATAAAGAAAGAAAGTCCTACATGTTTGTAAAGGCACAGGGGTGAGTGATATATACATATAGTTACATAAAATATTGTGTATTATTTTTGTATTTTATGTTTTCACTTTCATTTTAATTAAAGCTTTAGTAACTTTGTGCATGATTTTTTGTGTCTACATTTGTCATTCATTTTTATGAATTTAATTGTATTTAGTCATATTTATTTTAGCACTTCACGTTAAATTAAAAATAAGAAATGTTGCCTTGGCAAGTAGCTGAATAAAAGTAGATTTTTTTAAATATATTACTTTATTTCAGTTAACAAATATTTTGTTTCACGTAACAAAATTATGTCAAATTAATTTAGTGAAAATAACCCTGTTATGGTCATTATGTTGTTGTTATTATTATGCTATTTTTTTATTTTAAAATGTTGTGACTTGTATTTGTTATGTCCAACATTGCTGTAATAAGATTATATTTCATTTGAAGATTAATGGAGTTGCTAGTGCTAATATCTGATTACTGAAATTGCACTCTATCTATACAATAAAAGGATTTGATTTATAAAGGCATTGTTGAACAAAGAACACAATTAATTTAACAATAAAGAACTTGGGACAAAAGTCCAAGTGTGACAGTAGTTTACACCCACATTCATGTCACCTGGAAGCAGCTTAATAGAACAGTTTGTCCTTTTCTCCCCTTTGAAATGGAACATGATCCTTTAGTGCTCTATGTAGAAGCATTCAACAGTCAGCAGACCCTCTGGATTTCCCAGCCCCTTGATTATATTTCAGATACCTATGAGATAAGGAAATGTGTAATACTGCCATTTCATGTCGGAAATACTCACTTCAATGTTTGATGAAGTGATTGTCTCATAAATACTGGCAGTAAATCCCACCTTTGTTCTTAAATTGAGACGTTTATGGTTTATTTCAGAGTCTTGAATTTCAAATAAGGACATTTACATGAAACTTCACATAAAGAAATACACTGTGGAACTTGTAATACAAGCTATGTTGTAATGCAGCAGTATTGTACTGCACCTGTAAAACCATTTCCAGATCCGGCAGAGAGATCTGACTGAGATAGCTATATCACAATATGCAGACATGTTCTACTATTTATTGTTTCGCTTACATAGAGTGTACTAGATTCTGTATTCC
>NW_015505778.1:1235712-1238405 GCF_001515645.1 Sinocyclocheilus grahami | reverse complement strand
TGGGGGGGGGGGGGGGGGGGGGGGGGGCTGATGCTTGGAGAGTTACATGCTGCTGTCTGGCATGTGCCATTTATAGGAATAGTGAGGAATGGTTCACCCCAAAATAGCCATTCAATATGTAGACGAGTTTCTTCTTCAGAACAGATTCGGAGAAATGTAGCATTCCATCACTTGCTCACCAATGGATCCTCTGTAGTGAATGGGTGCCGTCAGAATGAGAGTCCAAACAACTATCAAAACAGGATCAAAGTAATCCACACCACTCCAGTCAATCAATCAACAAATCTTGCAGAGGTGAAAAAACAACAAAATCACTCTATTTTGTTGGTTGCCATGTCATATTAATTCATGGGAACATTAGAATCGACATACAGAATGAAACTTGGCAATGTGGATACAAGATCTTATGTTGAGGAGACCGTATTATCTTTCATAAGTGAACAATTGATTTTATACACATCCATTGTTTCAGTTGTGAACTTTATATATATATATATATATACAGTATATATATATACAGTATATATATATATATATAAAGTGTATATTTTTTGTTTCCCCTCAAATTACTCTCTCACTCTAAACCCACCAGAATGCGATACTTGCAATGAAAAATAAAAACAATATAAAAGTTAAACTACAAAATGTTATAGAAATAGTGTTAAAATCAAATCTTTTGATACCCAGACACTGTTTTATCACTTGCAAATCAAAAACAAAAAGATATGGAATCGTTTGTCTCACCTGCTGTGAAACGATTGACAAGGACACAACATTTGTTTTTGACAATTATCTTAACAAAAACCTTTCCTCTGAAAATTTAACAATGAATAAAATCACAAAATGAAAGTGACTGGTTGAACATGAAGACTGTACGGAAAGGGTTTTGACAAACATTCACATGCTGGCACAGCAGTATAACTATTAGAAAGGACACACAAACCTCATGTGCACTTATTAAAACAAATCCAGCCTTTACAGTGACACTAGTTGAAACCAAATACCCTGAGACAAGTCAAAAAAGCCCCATGTGTGGAAACCAGATAGTGTTTACATTTTTCTAATGAGATTAGAGAGCTTAATTAAAATTTTTTTTTTTTTTTTAAATCAGTAAATTGGTGACATGTCCTTCACCCTCAGCATGTTGTCTACAGTCCAACCAAATGTTTAAGACCTTCAGTGCACAACCTGGAAGACATTCAGAGTTTTGTTTGAAACTGTTTGTTTGATTCCGCAATGGCATTAAATCTTGACAACATTAAACCAGCTAAAATTTGACATTAAAGACACTTACGATTTTTCTTTTTTTACATAGTCTGTAACATTAAATAGAATATTAAACAACCACATATAAAGCCATCAGAATCTTAATCCCAGGGTTGAACACCCCTGAACGTATTGATTATTAGGGGAGAGTTGGTGATCTTGTTGATGTAGACAGTTGTAGTGAAGAGGTCAATCTATTTGGAGAACCAATTTAATGAAGACAAAGGGACATCCTTTTGACCATCCTTTATTTCCCAATGCACTTAAATATTTAGGCCTCAATTTAAGATTTACTGTATTTGAATTGCAGTCTATTTGGTGAAACTATTTGTATCAATGTTATTTTAATCATTTTCAAAATGCATTTGCACAAATTTAAAATCAGCATAAATCTGTTAATTGTGAAAATGTACATGCATAGAATTAAAAAGTATGAACATGGGTAAAATATGGATAGCCATGGAACAAGCAATATTCAATTATAGTTCAAATGAATGATTTAAAAAAAAAAACGGATTTATTGATAAATATATAAACCTGCATTTAAAACAAGCAGTTTATTATAGAACTATAGAAATCTTATGCACGACTGACAAAAACGAATCACAATAAGTACTAGTCTATTAAAACTGTAATAGAGTTTGTGCAATCCAAATACAGAAAACTTAAATTTAGACCTAAATATTTTTTTGTGTGTAGCATCTAGATTTTGATGGGGTCTTTAAAGATGCTCCACACCTTCATTACAGTTTGGTGTGGTCAAAGAGCCAAGATAACGGTAATATTTAGTCCGGTCCATTCCAGGAAGCACATCATCCATGGAGAGATATCAGAAATACATGCTTGATCACCTGAGACACAATTAATACATTAATTTGTCCATTATCAACATAAACAACCACTTCTTTCCTCGTACTGTAGGATCATGTCCAAACCTGCATTGGCGATTTTTGCAAGATAAGACGTTAAAGGGGTCATATGGTGAGATTTTAAGTTTTCCTTTCTCTTTGGAGTGTTACAAGCTCTTGGTGCATAAAGAAGATCTGTAAAGCTGCAAAGACTAAAGTCTCAAATCCAAAGAGATATTCTTTATAAAAGTTAAGACTTGTCCATGTCCTCCCAAAATGCCTCGTTTAAACACGCCCCCACATATCTACGTCACTGTGTGGGCAGATTTGCATAACGCCGCCTAAATGTTCACGCAAAGAAAGAAGGCGTAACTTTTATTCTCGCTGTAGTATTGTTGCTGCCGCCGCCGCCATGTCGTGAAGGCACTGTGTGTTTCGTTGTGAAAGCGAAACTACTTTGTTTGGCCTTCCAAAAGAGGACGATATCTGCTTTGTCATGCCTAGAGCTGATCTGTGCTGGTCACTGAGGAAATACATCAACTTCACGCTGTCTATCGCCGGATCGGCTTTCACCGTGGA
>NW_015505778.1:1233099-1235689 GCF_001515645.1 Sinocyclocheilus grahami | reverse complement strand
ATGTACATTATGTGGAAAATAATGTGTTTTTTTAACCTTAAACCACATAAACACATTTCATTACACCAAATACACAAAATAATGTTCTTTTTAGCAGCATCATATGACCCCTTTAAGGTCTTCCAGCTCTCTGGTTTCCCAGTGTCATTAGAGGCCTGTGGGTGATTACAATTAAAACACTCAAATGAAATATACAGTCATAATTTCTCCAAATATCAGAGATGAAAAGGCGACATATACTTAAACGAAGATACCAAAAGCTGCCAGAACTGAATCATTGGATACACTGCCATTATGTTCAGCCTTATTCACAATATGCAACTGAGACAAGAACTTTCATAAGACCAGTGATAAAATGAAACTGCATACTGGCAAACAGGCCTGGCAGATCACCTCCTTCCGCATTCATTTTGTTGTGATCAAGTGTATCTTGAACTGAAGAGTGCAACCAGAACACAAATTAAACATTCTGTTCCCATGCAGTCAGTAAGTTTTTCTTGAACAAAAGCTAGAATAGAAACATTAAGCTACTCACTTGTCGTGCCAGTGTTTTTAATCTCAGTTAAGCCTGCTTTGTCATTGTAGCCAGTGAGTGTCAAAGAGGTCAGATTAGCATTAGCCTGGACATTAGCAGTTACAATGTTTATTGGAGACTGTTGAGTGCCATTACAGTCTTTTTCTGCAATTATGGGCCAAGTGGCGTAACCTGAGATGCAGACATTTTTTAAAGACATCCTCATCCAGTTAGTATCAAATTGTTTTTAATCTCTGGTTTTAGAATAGCAGTGAAATACTTCTTACTTATGATTAAACAAGTTAAACAATGATTAGAGTTTAACGTTGCTTTTTAATTCTAAATTAATATAGTTCAGTTTACACCAAGTCCACGTTACAGTATTTAGCTGAAAGCATGGGCGAACAACTACTTACTAACTACACGAAGGCCTGTGATAGCACCAAGCTAAGAAAAGGCACATGAAAAGAAAGAATAATGTTTGATCATTCATCAGCTCTTAACTATTACACTTGACTTTCTTTTTATTACAAGCCACGGCCTGGTTCCTGTACTGAATCTGCAAAACGTTGTTTAAAAGCCACTATGTGTTTGAAGGCTTTATTCTAAAAGTCCTAAAATGTGCAGAGACTTATGGTGCGTTCCAAACCTCACACATTCTATAGTAACGCATTCGTTTTATTAACAAGGTTTGGGAGGAGCACGATCAGATAATCAATTCCGCACAGGTGGAACTCGTTCTGATAATTGGCTCAATTATCTGTATATATACTGATAGTGTCTCAGTACACTATCAAAAAAATAGTGAAACTGGCTCAATAGTGTAGATATCAGAATCAGAATCAGAAAAGCTTTATTACCAAGTATGTTCACACACACACAAGGAATTTGACTTGATGACAGGAGCTTCCAGTGTAGAAGAAAGTACAAACATAGTGCAGACAGATATGATAGTGCAGAGATACATAGGAATAACACAGTAGGGATGTAATATAAAACTAATATAATAAAAAAATTTATAAAAAATAGAAAAATTGAATAATGTACTATATACAGAAATAGAATATAGGAAAAAAATGTAATTGTTTAGATAAATGTACAGATATGTTATTAGTGTGCAGATGTTATTTACAGTTTAATATAAATATGTCAGATAGCTATGTTAGTTGTGATGGACGATGTATAATTATGAAAGATTAATTGTTCAGGCTGAATATAGCCTGCGGGAAAAAACTGTTCTTGTGCCTGGCTGTTCTGGTGGTCAGTGTTCTGTAGCGCCGACCAGAAGGCAACAGTTCGAAGAGAGAGTGGGCTGGGTGTGAGGGGTCCAAGGTGATTTTTTTTAGCCCTTTTCCTCACTCTGGAGATGTAAAGATCTTGGAGGCTGGGCAGAGGGGCACCAATAATCCTCTCAGCAGTCCTGACTGTCCGTTGTAGTCTCTTGATGTCTGATTTGGTAGCTGAACCAAACCAGACAGTTATGGATGAACACAGGACAGACTCAATGATAGCAGAGTAGAACTGTTTCAGCAGTTCTACTCTGTCCTCCCTCAGGACAGCACACACACACACACATATATATAACCTTGCCTTCTGTGCTTTGCAAATAGGCTACAATAGTTAACACATGTTGATGACTAAAATTCAACACGATTAATTTGGTACTTCTGGCTGCTGCGGCCAGGCGCACGCACATTTGCATATATGGGTTCCCTTCTAGACACGAGCGCTGTGTGTTTGTATGTGCTTCATAACCGTGCACCCCAGGGGGCCCGTCATTACTAAGTTACGCCAATGTGACCCTGGACCACAAAACCAGTCATAAGGGTAAATTTTTCGAAATTGAGATTTATACATTGTCTGAAAGCTGAATAAATAAGCTTTCAATTGATGTATGGTTTCTTAGGATATGACAATATTTGGCTGAGATACAGCTATTTGAAAATCTGGAATCTGAGGGTGCAACAAAATCAAAATATTGAGAAAATCGCCTTTAAAGTTGTCCAAATGAAGTTCTAAGGTTCAATGCTTTACTTTATTACTAATCAAAAATTAAGTTTTAATATATTTACAGTA
>NW_015505778.1:1224310-1231443 GCF_001515645.1 Sinocyclocheilus grahami | reverse complement strand
TTAGGGTGGCCTTTTATTGTGACCAGCCTAAGGCACACCTGTGCAATAATCATGTTGTCTAATCAGCATCTTGATATGCCACACCTGTGAGGTGGATGGATTATCTCGGCAAAGGAGAAGTGCTCACTAACACAGATTTAGACAGATTTGTGAACAATATTTGAGAGAAATAGGCCTTTTGTGTATATAGAAAAAGTCTTAAGCCCTGTTCACACCGCCAGCGACTTTTTCGCTGCTTGTCGCTTGTGGCTGGCAATTGATGTCGCTAGTGGGCGTTCCCACTACTGGTTGCCTAGTTACCCCTGTAACACTCCACTACAGCAGATGAATCACGTGCTCTCCACTGACTTCACTCCCATTGGTTGTCGCTAGCGAAATTCGCTGCTTATTTGCATAAAGTTGAAGAATTCTGAACTTTTGTCGCTTGACTCGCATCGCTTGACATGCCCATATTCCGTCGCCAACAGTCACTGTCGCTCGTGTTGCCGGAAGTCACCAGCTCTCCATTGAAAATGAATGGGATTATGTCGCTCTGTGTCGCTGGCGGTGTGAACGGAGCTTTAGATCTATGAGTTCAGCTCATGAAAAATGGGGGCAAAAACAAAAGTGTTGCATTTATAATTTTGTTCAGTGTATCAAGCAGCAAAAAAACGTTTTCAACTGATAATTCTAAGAAGTTTCTTGAGCAGTCAATCAGCATATTAGAATGATTTCTGAAGGGTCATGTGACACTGAAGACTGAAGTAATGATGCTTGCATAGCAGGAATAAATTAAATTTCAAAATATATAATAAATAAATAGTCACTTAATACTGTAATAATATTTCACAATATTAGTTTTTACTGTATTTTATGTAAATTTGATTAAAAAAGGCTTGAGCATAAAAGACTACTTTCAAAAACATAAAAAAATGTTAGATACATCTTTTGTGTGGTAGTGTGTGTGTGTATACACGGCATACATAAAAGTGTATGGTAGATAAAAATGGTAATATATATATATATATATATATATATATATATATATGTACATATAATCACAAACATTTTCATAAACGGTACTTAAACTGAAATCAGTTGGAGACATTTTGTTATGCAAACATTTATTATTTCAAATTTAATAACTAAATTGAAAACAAATCATCATGATTTACAATTTAAAAACAAATCATCTTAAATACTACTGCATTATCTAACATTGAATATAATGACATGTAACAGAAGCTTCATATAAAACATCAGCAGTCTGTATGATTTCAACTGTTTTAAACTAAGAGTTTGGGATAAAAACTAAATAATACATATCATAAGAACTTATATTATCCTCACAGATAGCAACTTGTGCTCTTAAAAATATATAAACAGAAATACAATTGGTAGAAAATGGAACAGCTATGTGTCATAAACTTCTTATTTTTCCATGTAGCAAGATTCACAAGTGATAAAATCAATATTTACAGAAACCATCAGTCATGATCAAACGCAAATCAAAGCGTACATCATTTACAAGTGCAATAAATTAAATCAGCTCATAAGTGTGCACAAAGCATATTTCTACAGCCAACACAAACTGGACAAGAGAAGTACTGTGATAACAGATAAAGTGGACGTGGCCGCTGATGAAGCTGCTGGAGTTGCTGCTGTTTGTATCACCTGTGACGTCACAACTCTGCCATTCAACGGCTGAACTCCTCTGAAGTTGTTGGTGTTCAGAACTGAAGCGCTTGCATCTTTGAAAAAGACAGTAGTGCTGAAGCGGTTGATCTGTTTGGAGGAATAAAGTAAATAGTGACTTTTAACTCAGAATATGAAGAACATTGAATTACTGTACCAAAGAGTTGCTTTAACCTACCAAGTCATGACTGACTTTGATGGGCTCTTTAAACACTGTCCAAATCACAGCTTCATTACAGCTGGGTGTTGTTAGGGAGCCTTGATAACGGTAATATTTAGTCCTGTCCACACCTTCAATCAGACTGTTCAGTGTGATTTGATTCATGATGTCTGTGGTTGTATTACCTAAATATACAAAAAAGTCAATAGGGTGTAATGAAACTACTTGGCTCTCTTTAGTTTTGTGTTTAATTTGTTGTTAAATTATATTGGTGAAGAGAGATTAACCAAGTATACCATTGTTAAAGACTTCACTCAAAAATTTTAAACTCACCAATGTTCCAGTGTTGTTTTTGTCAATACAATGAAAGTCAGTGTGGACCAGTGTTTTTTTGGACCCCACTGACTTTCACTATATGGACAAATAGTTGAAACATTCTTCAAAATATCTTTGGAATGACATGAGGCTGAATAAATGATGATTTTGGGTGAACTACCCTTTTAAGCAATCATTCAGAGCTGCAGGCTCAAAAAAAGAAAGCTGGCAAAATAATTTCTTCACCTGAATTGCGGATGCTTGTCAAATAGGATGTTAGGATATCCCAGCTTTTTGTTTTGTTCGCTTCATTGGTTCCCTGTTGGTTAAATAAAAATAATAAAATAAATAAAAAGCATAATACATACATATGCATGTGCACACACACAACCAAGCCATGAATATACTTTTAGGTTTGCGTTGCTTTCAGGATCTAATAAATGTCATGCTCACCTCAATGAAGAAACCAAGAACTGCTAATGCTGTGCTGTCTTTGGCAGCTAGAGCAGCTGACACACTCCCGTTGTATTTTGAATGGACATTTACAATGTGCAGCTATGAGACATGAAAGAACACATACAGTGAATGAACACAAACTCTTAAAAATAAAGTTTTTATTAACATCAATGGTTACCACAAAGAACCTTTAACATCCATGGAACCTTCCCTTTATAGTGGAAAAAATTCTTTAGATTATTAAAATGTTCTTTAGACTAAGAAAAAAACGGTTGTTTGTGGAACCAAAAATGATTCTTCTACTACATCACAATATTTGAAATAAAGCAGTGCATTTGGAGGGAAAATTCAATCATTCATACCTCCATTGGGTATTGTTTGCCATCCACGGTGTGTTCGGAGCCAGGCGAGGAGCTGCCGTTACCCCAGTGGAGATGGAATTGTTTAGTGTTGTAAAGACCTGGAAGATCACCTCCTTGCACTGTCATTTTCTCATCATCCAGGTTAACCACCACTGTGAAGACAATGGACATATTACGCCAAATTTAGAAGAAGCTTTTCTCGGTCTCTTTACATAGACTGTGCAGAATGCTGTGCAGAAATAGCATTTACACTGCAAATACAATGGGTACTTTAATACTAGGTGCAGAGGTGGGTTAGAGCAGGCTTAATTTAGTCTGGCTTTTATGCAACATTGCATCTTCACATTGAGTTTTAAGCAGGCACAGAGCAGCCTTAACTCGGCTGTTTAAAGAAGCCTTTAGATACAAGGTCCAGGATATAATATACACTGATACTGAGCATCACAGATGATTGATCTGCACGCCATTACTGTATCCCTACTTTTTCCATTATATATTCAGTGAGTCTCAAAGAGGCATCAAATAACATGTATCCTTCTGTTGTCTAACAGTATATCAACTATACATCTATTTGCTAACTCGCAATTTTGTACTTCTCTGTGCAACCTCTTTAAAGTGATACTTCTCATTTGAACTCTTCCTGAGAATTGGTTCTGTTAGTAGGTATTCCTCATAGAAGTCACTGAATAAGTGACTGCTAAATGATTTTAGCAACTATATTTTATAAAGACAAACAGATCTTGAGAAGCAATCAAGGTTATTCTGCAAAATGTAGTATCAGTAGTATCAGCAAATTAAGGTTCCCAGTGTGCAGTGATCCTTACCGGAGTCGCCAGAGTTTACGATGGAAAGGAAGGTGGAGTTGTCATCAAAACCAGTCAAGTTAAAGGAAGTCAGGTTAGGATTGCCCTGAACACTTGCAGTCACAATATTAATGGGAGATTGATTGGATCCATTGCAAAATTGTGGGGCAATCTTGGGCCAGGTGGTAAAATCTATTACAAATAGATGAAAAAAAATAACTTCAGAACAAGTTTTTAATATTTTAACATTTAAAATGTATAATAAATTGTATATCAAGTTTTATGTCGATGTGGAGTATTTAAGGGTGCACAAAATAATAAATAAAATCAATGAATTAATCACACTTACTGCATGCTGCCTTGTGATAGCACCAATCTGTTTACAGAGAAACGACAATATTAATAAATATAAACCAATGAAACTTCCTATCAAAAGAGCCTTTAGTGCCTTTTTTAACAGAATCATGCAAAATAAAACTACATATTCACTGAGTAAATTAAGTTCAACTTCAGTTATTCTCACCCACTGAAGCGTCCGCACTGTGGACGGTGGGGCACAGAAGTGCAGCAAAAATGACCAGCAAGACAATCATCTACATGAAACCAAAAATAAATAAATCAAATAAAATCATTAAACCAGAAAACAATACCGCTAACAGCATTTTATTTGATCATACAAGTGTGCATAATTAATTTAATTTAACATGATAAATGTGATCAATCACACCTCTGGTCTCACCTCTCTGACTTGATGCACCTGTCTGTCTGTAAGCAGGAATATGATGGGTTATTGGCTTCATTCCTGCCTTTAGTACTCTTCACTGCTCACCTGTAATGGGTGTGTCACTTTCATCAGCTCATCTGCTGACGACAAACGGCATTCCTATGGAACGCTCACATGTCACATTGTTAGGCTTCGTTTATCTTCGGAGATTTCTTTCATAGCAGTCGCTTTGATTGAATCTTATCGCGTTTTTATCTCTCAGCATCACATCGGTCAGGATCTCCAAAACTCTCGTGATGGAGGGTGAAGACGAAGTGAGCCAAAATCATCACAATTAAAAGAACCAAAGACTTAGACTACTTCAGTCTGTGTGCACTGAATTTATTTAATACACGAGTTTCACAGTTTGAGTTGAATTACTGAAATAAATGAACTTTTCCACGACATTCTAATTTATTGAGATGCACCTGTAGAGGGAGACAGACGGTAACGATGGTCAAAACTATTTTTAGTAAGTAAGGCTAATCAGTGTACTTTGGGTAGGCTATACATTAGCATAAACTACATTAAGCTACACTTAAGTTACCACTTATGGCTTTTGTATGAGCTATGAGATACATAATAACCTACATAACATAAGTAGGGGAGCGCGGGGCACAAAGGAACACGGGGTTAGTTTTGAATATTTCCACACATGCTAGCATAACACAATTTACAGTATTTATTAGTTAGCATATCAACATTATATAGAAAAGTGCGCCAAAATTCAAAAATCTTTTGAAGATATCGCTGAACATTTATTTTTCCATAGTAAAATTAAAATTCTGGCTTAAGTAAATTTTCCATCACAGTTTTTATTATTCATTTAAAATTAGACTAATTTATTTTAATCTCCAATCGGTTATATATCAGTTCAGATCGTTTTTTAATGCCAGATGGGGTATGTTGTAACACTGCGTTACAATGTGCTATTCTATGACATTAGCGATGTAATTTTACTTTAATGTAATATTACTTTAATTAATTTTAATGAGAAACAATGAGAAATAGGTGAATAAAGACTGACAGTCAATGTTTATGTCACGAATTCAGAATACTCAGCCCAACAAGGATCCAGCGGCTTTTCCAAAGAATATTGGCCAGGTATGGACACGGCAAGAATTTTGTTAGCCCTTAAACAGGGTCCCCGATCTTTGGAGAACCATATTCGAGAGTTTTTAGCCATCGCTCACTATTCTGATTTGCCAGACTGTTTATTGATAGAGTTTTTCTGCGATAGCATAAATCAACCGCTTAAGTCTAAACTTAGACGCGAGGGCCCATGTTCATCACTCGCTCAGTTTATGGATTATGCTTTGTTGGCTGTCGGGTCTTTGTTTACTGTGGGTGTCGCGGAGGGAGAACGCGACACAGTGTCTGTGACTGAAATGGCGGCTGTACCAGAGCACGCTCACAAAATGGCGGCAACAGTGGAGCCTGATCGCAAAATGGCAGACGCAACGGCACCCCGTCATGTCACAGCTGCCCATCTTGAGTGCCGTCAAGTCACAGCTGATCGTCATGAGTCCGGTCAAGTTCCAGTTCATTATCGTGAATCAAGTTTAGTCACAGCTGATATTCATGAGTCTAGTCAAGTCACAACTGATCGTCATGAGTCAAGTCTAGTTACAGTTGTTCTTCCTGAGTTCAGTCAAGTCACAGCTGATCGTCCTGAGTTCAGTCAAGTCACAGCTGATCATCATGAGTCGGGTCTAGTCACAGTTGATCGTCATGAGTCAAGTCTAGTTACAGTTCATTATCATGAGTCTAGTCAAGTCACAACAGATCTTCATGAGTCAAGTCTAGTCACAGCTGATCTTCCTGAGTCGAGTTTAGTCACAGTTGATCGTTATGAGTCAAATCGAGTCACAGTTTATCAGCATGAGCCTGGTCCAGTCACAGCTGATATTCATGAGTCTAGTCAAGTCACAACTGATCGTCATAAGTCAAGTCTAGTCACAGTTGATTCCCCTGAGTCAACTACAGTCACAGCTTCCATTGCTGAGTCAAGTCAAGTCTCAGCTGATCTGCCAGAGCCTCGTCACATCACAGCGGATCTTCCTGAGTCCAGTCAAGTCACAGTTGATCGTCATGAGGCAAGTGAAGTCCCAGCTTATCTTCCTGAACCAAATCAAGTCACAGTTGTTCTTCATGAGGCAAGTCAAATCACCATTGTTATTCATGAGTCCAGTCTAGTCACAGCTGGTCATCCAGAGTCCCATCACGTCATAGCTGATCTTCCAGAGTCCCGTCACGTCACAGCTAATCATCCAGAGTCACGTCACGTCACAGCTGATCATCCTGAGTCACGTCACGTCACAGCTGATCGTCAGGAGTCTTGTCATGTCCTGTCTGTTGCACCCAGATCGTCAGGGTCAGTCTTTCGGTATCCCAGTCTGGTATCTAGTGTGAGGGATACACCATTGGTGTCTGCACGCACAGCTGGTATCCCCAAACCCACTCACTCTAACCCTTCTGTTCATGAACTAATTCCCCTGTCTGAAGTGTTTCCCCTGATGGGGATCGCCTTTTGTTGTGTTTGGGCTGCATACACCTCCACAGAACTCCCAGAGGCGGCAGCACCCACTATCAGGTCTGCA
>NW_015505778.1:1210555-1224029 GCF_001515645.1 Sinocyclocheilus grahami | reverse complement strand
GCGGGGAATCCTCATCCTGTCCTGTCACGGTTATGGAGGCCGTTTGTGAACTTTTGTCTTGTCCCGACCCAACCAGGGAGGCTACCCCTGAACGCTCAGTCTTGTCTGGTGGTGGTCCTCAGCTCCGCCGGCTCTGCCTCAGTCCCTGGTCTCTCCTATCCTTAAACCTGGCCCTCCGTCCCTCTCCCTGTTCCGTCTCTGCTCCACCACCCACCTGAATCGTTTAGTGTTTGGAGCGTCTGGAAGCCGCTCCTTGGGGGGCTCTGTCACGAATTCGGTCCATGGACTTCCGTTTATTCACCACCAGAGGTCACCCTTTCCATTACATTGACTCTCACACTACACAAACTGTTGCATAGCACCCCGGACTACATATCCCATCATTCTTTGCACGATTTGCACACTGCACTGATTGCACACAGCTGTTTCTAATCACCTCACTCACTATATAACACCCACTCTAACCACCTTTCTCTGCTGAGTATTGTTTAGCCTGTACCCCTTTCCGAGTCTCCGTGTTTTCCTTGTTTTGCCTTGCCTGTTTTTGCGGTTTCTGATCTTTGCCTGTTTTCTTGGATTTCTCCCTCTCGTCTCGCACCTGTGATTCTGTCTGCTGATCGGTGACCTACGCTAGCCCTGGGACTATTCTTGTGTTTTGCCCGCCATATACCTGTTTGCCATTGTTTTGACCCTGCCTGTTTACCACGTCTCTTGAATAAAGCCTGCAGATGGATCCACACGTCTCACGTCTCGTCAGCCCCGTTACAGTTTAATGTTTAGAAATTATTATCTCAAGAAATGTAAAGCATTTTTGCTCATTTATGTGGACCGTCCCAAGCATGGTTGCAATGTGTTCATTGTCAAACTCCAAAATCAGATTATTTTTCTGCCATTATTTGTTTTTTATTAACAAAATATTAACGTTTGTCTTGTATATTTTTTTCATTTGATCAGATAACATTTTAAGCTGTCATATGGTCATGTTCAATGTTGGGTAAGTTACTTTAAAAAAGTAATTAATTACAAGTTACTAATTACATCTTCAACAATGTAATTAGATTACTGTACAAATTACTCTCTCCAAAAAGTATTTAATTACTTATTACTAATTACTTTCTAAATCCTATATCAACCTCAACAAGTTAATGATACAAGGATAGACATGAAACGGTGCTTTTAATTCTTTCAAATAAATAATAGATAACTACATAAATTATTCTGGTCACATTTTAGATTAGGGTCCAATTCTCACTATTAACTAACTATTAACTATGACTTTTGCCTCAATAAACTGCTTATTAATATTTAGTAAAGTAGTTGTTTAGTTTAAGAATTGTGTAGGATTAAGGATTTAGAATAAGGTCTTGGAGAATAAGACATTAATATGTGTTTTTTAAGTAATAATAAAAAGCCAATATTCCAGTAATATTCATGCTAATAACTAACAAGTTAATAGTGAGAACTGGACATTAAAGTGTTACCAATGTACAACTCACCAAAGTATTTAAAGTGAGAAGGGTACATAAAAAGCATGCATTTTAAGGTTAAGACTTTAAATTTTGATGTATTGTATATAAATGTTCTACAGTCTATACACAGTATTAAATTCAATTACATAAGAAGTAACTGTAATTAAATTACGGAAAAAATAAGTGTAATCCCTTACTTTACTTTTTCAAGGGAAAAGTAATTCAATTACAGTAACTAATTACTTAGTAACTAATTACACCCAACATTGGTCATGTTACAACGTGCCCCTCAGATGTTACAATGTACCCCACCTACGGGGCATGTTGTCACATTTCACTTCCAATTTTTGAGGGTAAATAAAGAAAAACGTATACACTGTAATTATGAATAAAAGCGACATATGTGTACTAGACAAGTGTAAAATTGTAAAGTGTAAAAAAAATTATATTCTGAACACAATGTGGATTTACACAAACTGAGAAAGTCAAAAAGTGTTACTTTGTGCCCCGCTCTCCCCTAGCCTATACAAAAAGAGGTTTCATTTCTCAGGGAAATATCCACATAGTGTCATTATTAGCTGCTGTGTACACAATCCTTCAGCAGTATAATTACAGTCGCTCATTTTAAGGATAGGCACACAATTACACAACACAAACGTGCCCCACCTCAGCCAGATTAGATACATGTTAATATCATTTCAATTCTATTAATGTTCGTGCTCATGATGGGATGTTCTTTGAAACTAATCTTCTGGAATGAATCATGACGCCATAAATGACAATCTCAGGCTCACCCATGGCATCCTGCCTCTGCAATTTCTTAATACACCAGAGTGTGTTAGAATCTGATTCTAAAGAGCAATGGACACCCATTCAAAAGATGTGTATGCTGATGTGTGTGTGTGTGTGTTTTTTTTTTTTTCAGTCAACATATAAACCACAAGAACATCATTAAATTCTTAATTTTATCAGTGCCTGGCTCCTTTTAGAAGGCTCTTAAAATTAAAAATACATTATATGCTTAAACCAAATTTGAATGCATTTCTTTAAAATGTCAGGATGAAGAGGAGATAAAAGCTTCTTTCAACAGGTGTAACACATGTGTTCAGCTCTGAGTTGCTCTATCTATATCAGTTTGATCTGTTTTAGTCTCTGGCTTATCGAATAGATAAGCAGATTTGTCTGGCAGCTGAAAACTATTTCAAAACTTACATAATACCTTTGTAAGCTGTCTGTAAGCTATCTGCTGCACTGCCTCTGCTTACCTGACTTTTAGGCTACCTGTATTTTATTGTTACCTCTCAGGTTTTTCTGGTTAGCATTACCGCATTAGCCCTTCTGGCAGATGCTGTGACTCCCACCATCTGATTCTCTCTTCTTTTTTTTTTTGCAAGCAACAAATAAATCCCAAATATTTCATAATGTTATATAGATATTTTGAATGTGAAATGGACTTATATTTTCCTTGTCTGTTGCCTTTCACATCACAGCTCAAAATAGTCTCTATATAGAGTTTGTTTTTTTGTTTTTTTCATGTCCATGTGCAAAGATGGCAAATTTTAAAATTGCATATAAATGGATCTTGTGCCCACTGAGCAATTGCTACAAGACGTTTATGCATAAACAGTGCCTCCGCACATTCACATCAAGCTCAAGGGAGACAAAACTGATGCTTCCCTTTGAAACATCATCCAGTATTAGACACTGACATTTTAGAAAGAATATATATATGTATATGTATGTGTGGCTTATGCAGCCTATGCACCACTATACAAATGCTGAAATGTTATTCTTTTATTATCATAAAAGTATCTTTGTTCCTAGATTAATTTGAAGTCTTCAGGTCTTTCAAGGACAAATTATTGTTTTGTGTGGAATACGTGCAGACTGCCATCAGCTCTTGTTTGTTTCATGACCCATTATGTCGGATACTAAAGTTTGGGTTTATATTTTGAATGGGCTGTAACTGCTTTTATGGAGGTGTACTGTTTTCTGCAATTAAATCCTTCACTTTGGTCCTCACAGTCATCCTTTATAAGATATATTAAAGAAACATATTTCCTCAGAGGACATTTTCTTTTCAAATATTATATATGGGTAACAGAGTTCCTCATTCCTTGAACTTTAGTTCCAATTTGTGCATCTGGTTGTAAATTTTAAGTAAACTTACAGACATTCATTTGTGAATTGAGGTAATTCTACAAGAAAGTGTCCCTGGAAAAACAGGAATGAGAAACCGTGTTCTTTAACAAACTTCTCATTGTCACGAGAGTCATGAAAAAAAAAGATGTCTTTGAAACTGTCAATAAGTACATTTGATGAGCCAGCTATCTCGTCTCACAAGATGCAGTGCATTTTTGTAGGGCTGTGACTTTTAATGATCTGTTTCAACATTATAAGGGTTCCTTGTCTGAGCAAGATTTGTCATGGGGTCATGTTACATTTATATTTAATTAATAAAAAAAAAATAAGAAGTTTGAAGAATGAATGGATGGATAATTAAATTATACTGATTATATTAACTACATTTACATCAAATTTACATGATCCATTATTCATTTTGAAACATTTGAAATGATTAATCATTGTGTCTCTGCATTCTGTTTATTGCTTGGTTGTAATTTTTTTCTAGCTATTTCAATCACAGCCAAGTGCTTAAAATCAACAGTTTTGTAAGATGAAGTTATGTAAGCTGGCATTAAACTCACAGCTTTGCCTGGAATTTTGTATTTTTTTTTTCTCTTTGTCTCCTCTTTCATTCTTTTCATTTCGCGTGTATATGCTCATACAAAAGGAATAAGGTCATGTGGTTTCAGTTTTTGATTTGCACAGTGGAGGGCAGGTTTTAAGTGACCCATAAATACGTTTGTGGGTGTGTGACCTGTCATTAAACTGTTGCTTATTCAACTTGTCTTGCAGCGTCCTCCACTACTGGCACCCTTGGTAAATAAGTGTGGAAAAACATGTGTTTGCTGTTCGTCCTATCTGTCTTTCATTAAAGAAAATGTGCTGAAAATGTGCTCACCCTCAGGGCATCCAAGATGTAGATGAGTTACCATTTTAGATGAGTTTATTTCTTCATCTGAGCAGATGTAACATTCCATCACTTGCTCACCAATGGATCCTCTGCAGTGAAAGCAAAACATTTGACTATACTTTCATTTAATCCAAACTGTGTACATATTTAATTTTAAAGGGCTTTTGAAAACCTTCAGCCAAGAATAACAACTAAGTTAGCTAAAAAAAATTATTATTTTTTTTTTTTTACTGATATGACACAAACAATGTTAACCATTTGTACATTCTCTAACATGCATATTTTAGATTCACAATTCATTTAAAAGTCTCTAGTGTGTAAAAATAGTAAATATCATCATGTCCTCCTGTTTTTCTTTTACCCTAATAAAAGTTATAGGAGCATTAAATAGTTTATAAAGAAACTTCATTCTAATGCTCATTATATTCTTATGCTAACGATTAACTGCTCTGATAACAGCGTTAATTTCAATCCGACATTCAAATTAAACTTCATAACAGAAGCGGTGTTTCCCACAGACTTGCACTCTGTTTGTGGCGCATATACAGTATATGCAAATTCATTCTCTGCCAGCAGGAGGCGCTTGTAGAGCAGGAGAGATGGAGGTTTCCCCCGGTAACGGCTGTAATCAAATAAGCAAATAATTATTTGATCAAATAAATCAAATACATTTTCTGAAGACAGTCAGTTTCCTTCAGAAATACAGTGATATAAAAACACCCGCACCGGGGTTTCGACTTTGACACGTGCAGTGCTCATGTTTATTCAATGAAGTCAAAGCCTTTTGGAAAATCTATTTGTGGCGGTCAGTTTTGATATTGTGGCGGGCCGCCACAAATAAATCAATGTATGGGAAACACAAGATCTAAATATTAAAAATTAAAATGAAACTTACCTGCTTGAACTCTTTCATTTGATCTGGGTGTCTGTCTTTAAAGTGTTTTGTTAGTTTGGTGTGTTTCCTCCTTTTGATGTCGCTACGTCTCAGTGCTTTTATGAAGAGAGCGCATATGTGCACCTTTCGGATACCGCATCAAGAACCAGGTTGACCAGGTACTCTGTACCACCGGTACTTAAAAAACCTGGTACCGTAACGTTTTCATTTTTTTAGTACCGAACCCGACTTGGTACCGAAGTACCGGGTCTTTTGACAACACTACTTCATACCATTGCTTCCAGCTAAAATATGAGTCCTCTATAATATAATAATAATGAATAAATAAATAAATCAACAAACAAATAAATGAGTTTGTTAATCTCTCAGTCAGCTGGTTTTTGTTTGCTTAGTTGGTCAACTAGCTGAAAATCCCTCTAAAACATGCGATACACCCCATCTTAACCAGCTTAGTCATTTCATGAAACTTTTTTTTTTAGATGAGTAAACATATTGTATGGAATATCCATATAACTACAGTAGATAGATTTTTTCTTTAATCGTTTTGTCCTAGAATATAATAAAATACATCAATAATGTTCAATATTTTTTAAATTGTGGCAAAAAAAAAATTGCATTGCTTTTTCTGACTGACAATGAGTAAAATAAAAGCTTTTGTATTTAAACTATGTGCATAATTTTCGGATTAGGGCCCCCCTCAGTTGTTCCTGTGTGACCTGAGGTAAATATGGAGAAAAAGACAGGTCTAGTTAATTATAGGTCTCTAATTCATGTTATTTATGGCTCACACTATACTGCATACATTTCAAATGAACAATCGCCTGCGGTGAGAGCAGTGGAAGAATAGACCACACGATTGTTCAGCGGTTGCTGTGGCTGATATACGTTGTCAAAAGACATTTTTGTTGGGAATCTGAGCAGCTGCAGGGAAAAGAAGAGTCACAAGGAGCTGAACTGGAAAATGATATGACAACATTCATCATTTTACTGATCGCACTGATTTAGCAGAGGCGCGTGTGTATGTGGTCACAAGCTCAGATCACAAGGGCTCTGCACCTGCTGCCAAAGGAATTTGGTTCAGATGTGTAGGATTCTGTAAGAGATGAGTGTGATAAGAGACAATGACAGAGGAAACAGAGGGTGAAAAGAGGGAGGGATATGAGGGAGATGGAGGCTAGACAACATGACAGTAATATGACAAGATAGAACAAATGATATACACATCACCTGAGCAGAAAACACATATGGGCTTGTCAATCAAGCAATGTTATGTAAGCAAATAGGAGATTATGAAACATAGAGATTCCCTCTGTAGGGTAGAGACCAGAGGTTGTGGTGATGCGCTATGGAGCTTATAATATGACAAAACTAATTGAATTTGTATTGTGTAAATTTGAATTATTGACAAGTGTCATTTAACAAAACTGAATATTATGTGGCATTTAACATAGTTCTGAATTTGATTTTTTTTACTTGAATATTAAACATTTGAAATTTAACACAACTGAATGTTTTTATGGCAGAGTTTTAAAGACATGTATTTTCAAACAGCATTTTCTTGTTCTGAAATCTTAGACAGCTTCAAGTTTTCAAGATGAAGAGGAAATTCAGAACATCAAATTCAATATTCTAAAATTCAATATGCAGAAATTCAGATCGTACAGAAAGTAGGTCAGAGGTAATCCACAGGGAAGAGTAGATGATCTCCGAAATGTCTTTTGGCCAATTAGTAATTTTCTGGCATGAGCGTGCGGTTCAAGATTTAACTGCACTCTTAAAAATAAAGGTGCTTCACAATGCCATAGAAGAACCTTTTGGTCTAAATGGTTCCATACAGAACCTTTAATATCTGAAGAACCTTTCTGTTTCACAAAAGGCTCTTCGTGGCGAAAGAAGGTTCTTCAGATTATAAAAAGGTATGAAAGAGATGGTTCTTTAAAGAACCTTTGACTGAATGGTTCTTTGTGGAACCATCAATGGTTCTTCTATGGCATCGCTTGAAGAACCTTTTGAAGCACCTTTAGTTTTAAGAGTGTGATCATGAATCACCCAGAGGTAACCTAAGTGATTCTTAAACATTTATGGTTTATGTAGGAATTGGTGGGTTTTTGTTAAATGTGAGCCAAAATCATCACAATTAAAAGAACCAAAGACTTAAACTACTTCAGTCTGTGTGCATTGAATTTATTTAATACACGAGTTTCACAATTTGAGTTGAATTACTGAAATAAATGAACTTTTCCACAACATTCTGATTTATTGAGATGCACCTGTATTACCAAGGTTTCCCAAACTGGGGTTAATGAAAGAACTGCAGTGGGTTTGACTGAGTTGATTAAAAGCTAATAATTAATTCAATCATAATCATGCTAAATAAAAATAAATTATTTTAAAATGAAACAAAACAAAACAAAGGTATTTGTTTAGCTGCATCTCAGTTTGACCATTAGCTAACATCGAAGAACTGTGAACATGTGAATGTCTTGTTAAATTATTGAAATAAAACTTCCTCCGGGATATTTCAACTTTATATTTTACATCAAAGGGGTTTGGCTGTAAAAATACCTCCATTACATGAACATGAAACAGCAATAACATTACATAACTAAAGTTTTCAAAGTTAAATGGTATGACACACAGCGGGATTCTTAGAATGGAAATTTTAAAAGAGAAAAAAAGAAGAATTAAGGAAAATCAACAAGTTATGAATAATTTGCTGCCATTGTGTGAAAAAATATGTAATCATGTCCATAAAAAAGTAACTGTAATCTGATTATGAGCATTTTAATGCAATTACAAGTATTTAAAGCTACCTGAGATGTACACTACACCATTCAAAAACTTTTAAAAAAAGAAATAAATACTTTTATTCTAAATAAAAGTGGTAGTAAAGTAATTTATACTTATCTATTTTAAAAACATGCTGTTCTTTTAAAATTGTCCTTTTATTAATCAAATAATCCTTAAAAAAAGTTTTCCACAAAATATGAAGCAGCACATTAAAATGTTTTTGAGCAAATTAGCATATTAGAATGATTTCTGAGGGATCATGTGACACTAAACACTGGAGTAATTATGCTGAAAATTAAGCTTTGATCACAGGAATAAATCACATTTTGAAATATATTACAATAGAAAACAGATATTTTCAATTGTAATCGTATTTCATAATATTACTGTTTTTACTGTATTTTTAACCAAATAAATGCAGCTTGGGCTTGGTAGAAAATAATTTATAAAAGTCCTTCGATCTCATAGAGAGTCATGGAACTATTTGGAATTGGAAATTAATTTGTCTGTACCAGATCTTTGCTGATTCTAATTGGGTCCTTAAAGATGGTCCAAACCCCAGCTTCATCACAGGGAGGGGTGGTCAGTGAGCCATTGTAGTGGTAGTACTTGCTGAGATCAACCCCCTTTAAGAGCATAGAAAAGGGCTCCAAAATTCTGACTTTGTCTCCTAGCAGTAAAATAAAAATGAGACAACAAAATACGCATAAAAGGCTATCTCAACAATACAGAAATGAAGGTGGGGTCTCATTAGCAAAATTTCCATTGTCTATGAAGTGCCGTACTTTCAAAGTACAAAAAGTTTCAAAAAGTACTTTCAAACCAAGCAGCTTTCTGATCGTCAATGCAGGGAATTTGCGTCAGCAAACTGAACCAGTTGCGAAATCTGCATGAGGAAATCTTTTGCAAAATTCTCGATTGAGTGGAATATCAAGTAGATATTACAAAAAGTAGCTTTAGAAAAAAGTATTTTTTTTTATTCAACATCAAATTTATTACACATAAACGTTTAGGCTACAATGGCCTAACATAAAAGAAGATAATTTGAGAAACATCTTTTGTTCATACAATGAAAGTTATTAGTAACCAAATCAGCTTGGTCAGCAACATTCTTCTTTTTCTTCTGGTTACCAACATTCTAAAATGTTTTTAAGTAATTGATACAGGTTTGAAATGACAAGAGGGTGAGTACGTTTTTATTTATTTATTTAAAAGTATTTTTTATGAAATTATACTCTAAATAAGAAACTAAAACAACTAGCAGGTGGGGGTAAATGTCTTTATGAGTAAGTCATTGAGTCATTCATTCATTCGATTCGTTCAAACTGCTGATTCATTCAGGAATGAAATGGCTCACTTTATGAATGGGCCATTGAATCATTGGTTCACCCGATTCGTTTAAAACGTGGACTAACTCAGAAATGAATCACCGCTGTGTGTTGCTCAGAGATACACAATAGTTCTGCTGTGGCTCTGCAATATTTTCGTTGGCAAAATTTAAAATCTAAAATATAACACTTTTAACTTATTATTTACTGAACTGTTGTTTAAAATCACATTTGCAAATTGTGCTTCACGGGACAAAAACTGTAGGCTAATCATGTCCCAGATAGCACACGTACGTCTTAGGGGTGGAACGGTTCGTGGAAAAAATCGAATCGTACGGTTCTCCACACACGATTCGGCACGCGCTAGGACCGCGGTTCAACTTAAATCTGACAACGCATCTGTAATATGGTTTGCTATAAATAACACGTAAAACAAACAGGGCTCGGCTAATATATGTTTCTGTTGATGGATGCGCATTCTGGCTTCCAAATACATTACAACAACAGCGATGAAAAAAAAAAAACATGGACAAACCATTCACTCTTGTTCAATGCGACTTTCGTATGCTGGAATATGAGCATTTATTCCGTCATGACCCGGGTGCTGATAGCATGCGCGCACAGGTGAGACTTGAACAGCACACGTTGATATCTGTGTTTAAGCTGAACTCGTTTAAGCTTTGCCAGTTTAAGCTAAACTCGTTTAAGCTTTGCCAGTTTAAACATTTAAGAGCCAGAGGACGCGAGCGCGCGAGCGCAGTGAGAAGATTTGTGCGTGCGCTCATCCGAAGCGCGCAAACCCGCGCCTCAGAACGAGCAAATATTAAGCTTTCTCTGAAGTATTGTGTTTAAATGGACAAATTCGCACAAAAATTATGTCAAAATGCCCGTCTTGGTAAGTATCCTTTAGCAGACATAGCCGGCTGAATGTACTGTATCAGTGCATTCTCTTAAAGTGACAGCACTTTCTTAATATTAATCAAACAGCAACAACAAAGAAATCACTCACTGCTCTTGATTGAAGAGCTAGTGTAACTTTAATAAAGATGAATCTTTAATTTATACAGTCAAATACGCAATGCTGTTTTACATTTCATTACTTTATTCAATTTCTGTACCTGAAAACTAATGTTAAATCACAGTTTATTTTATTTGTATCTTTACTCTATTGTATTTATTTGTGCTGCTGCTTGTAGTTAGATAAATTATTCTTATTTTCTTTATTTTTATTTGACAGTATAGTTTTTGTCTAAACATAGCACATACCGAACCATACCGAAACCGTGATACAAACTGAACCGTGAGTAAGTTGAACCGTTCCACCCCTAGTACGTCTGCAAGATGTCTTAAAGATAGCTTCACCTGGAAAGCATCTGCTGTGTACAAAAATCTGATTGACATCTTTCAGACGTCAGATTTACATACATTCTAAATCATATACATCTTAAAGACATCCTAAACGTCTATTTGACATCTGATAGGAAACGTCCTATAGACGTATTGCAAAAATATGTCTTGCAGATGTACATGCAGACGTCAAATAGACATCTCAGTGATGTAGCCCATACCTGTGCTATCAGGGGTGATATTGCTCTCGCTGCTCGTTTGATATCGCTTATCATATGATATAAATATGAAAAACAAACTCATATTGGGGCATTTTTTTACCCCAATACCTTACATTTTAAGGGCATATAACTTAATTTTATAGGCTACATCATGCAGTGAGTTGTTGCCCTGAATCATGTTTGTCAACAGTCAATTCTATGAAATGTAAGATGACGTATAGTCTTGGGCAGGGCCAAAGCGTTAATTGCATTAAGATATTTTAATATCGTTGTTTTTCCATAACTACTCAATTAAATGAATACGCTAAAACAAGATAAAAAGTTATTAATATTATTAGACTGATGTCTGGCTCACATTCTCACATAGGCATTGTGAAGTGCAAGTTGGGTGCAAGTTTGTTTTACATGCTGGAGCCAAATATAGATTAATAGTTAAAGTTGCTAGTTATTTTAAAACCCTTAAGTTATTTGACCCTTTCTTGGTATTTTTTGGAGATAATCGGTGAAGCTTTTCCAGACTTGTGACGTCTCCTTTTAACTGAGACAGAGGGAGAGAGCATTAGCTACATTTAGTTGTGTCACTGCACTGGAAATATCCATTTTTACAACAATCATAATTAGCTAACCACAATTGATGGCACTGGCACTGGCTCAGTAATAGACATCATCAGCAGGGTTATTATATAGTTAACTAAAACCAAAACCATAAAAACGTTACACTAATAAAATAAACATTACCTAAATTAAAATATGAATATTATATGAATATTATTTTAGCTAGTTGCCAAAGCAACATTTCTCATTTTCATGTAGTTTAACTTGATGTAATAAAAGAATAAAACTAATTAAAAATATTAAAAAAACACTATAATAGTATCTCTGTTATACCAAAATGACACTATCATCAGCGAACTAAAGAGGTTCATTAAGAACCACTGTCTTAAGTGATAAGAAAAATGATTAACTCATTCTGTCCCTATTTACCCACCCAAATGTGGTTTGAAAGTTAAAAAAGACGGGAGATTTTCAATGAATAAGACTTAAGTTTCAGTCTATTTCTCACACAAAATAGGCAACAGATATGGCAAAACGTTGACTACTTCCTACATAAATTGTCATTTGAAATGGTAATACTTACCTCTAGGGGATGAACCCTGTAAATGCGACTGATGAAGCCCATCATAGCAAAGCCATCTTGAACTTTTGCTGCGGTGCTGTCTTTAAGATCACTTCTCCGGCTGACAATGTGCATCTGCATAGGAAAATACGACACGTGAGTCTAAATACAAGCAACATTTTCCATGTCTGTCACAACTTGATCTTGAGGCAGGCCTCATCTCTAACTTCTAGAGGTGATTTGTGTCCGTTCAGAGAGTGCTCAGATCCCGGATGATTCACCAGGTCCTCTCCACCCCAGTGGAAGTGGAACTGCAGGACGGTGTATTTGTGCTTCAGACCTCCTCCTCGAACTCCCACTGCTCCTGCCTTCAGCTCACACTCAACTGCAGGGATAGCATGGAGGAGGATGCAGATAAGACGTGCAGGTGTGTTTCACTATGTGCATACAGTAGGCTGTATTCCTGATTCCACACCTGTGTGTACGTTATTCTTCAGCATCTTCATGCTGTGAGGAAGACTGAAGTTAATCAGGTCAACAGATCCCAGCTCTTGGTTTTTAACGACTTTCTGGGTGTCGATGTTGATTGGAGACTGTTTACACCCATTACATTTGGGATAGTGTTTGCCCCAATGAGGGAGCGAGTTTTCTTTAAATAAATAAATAAATAAATAAATAAGTAAGTAAATAAAAATAATAAGTACTAAGTCAGGAGAAGACAATTTATTTACATTTCAAATTAACTATATAAACCTATAAAAAAAATAATGATGAAAATGACACAACAAAATGACCAAAACCTTACTAAAATTAAAATGAAAACAGATATATAAAAATGCAAGCTAATCCAAAATATTAATAAAAACTATAATAGTATCTCAGTGATATTAAAATATGGCAATATGACAGTCATAGTCACTTTTCTTTTATGTATTAAATACGAGTATTTAAGTGTCTTTCTATGGAAGTATTATTTGATATACTATATTACAATAGACATATTGTCTCTTCATTTTAACTGGACCATATGCAGTCATGTCTGACAACTTGACAGATGTTTTCTGAATTTTGGATATATAAATATGAAGGTAGACATCACAGATTTCTTTGGAAAGTGATTAGACCTTGATCGTTTTAGCCTTTATTAAACTATATTGAATAGTTAATCAACTGAATGAACAATTACACAGTTTTTTACAAACAGGACTCGCGCCAACACCAATTCCCTTCACCGTCTGCATTTTGATTTTGGCAAATCAGTTTGGGCGAA
>NW_015505778.1:1186553-1210294 GCF_001515645.1 Sinocyclocheilus grahami | reverse complement strand
TAGACCTTCAGTTGTTATGCTTTCAAATTTCATGCAATTGTATGAAATTTCTCAGTATTTTCACCTCCTAAATTAGTAGGCCTACACTAATTGTGCAGTCACAATTCTTTAATGGTACAATTTACTCAGGCCGATTACTTTTTTTTTTTTGTATGACATTACAATTATTTTTTAGAATAAATGTACATAAATAGGTTAAGCAAAACAAATGTGATTATTTTTGAGAACTTTTGAACTGCAGGCAGACATACATTATGGTACAGTACAAATATTTTGAGCGTCCCTTATTCTGTCCCTTATTTTCTTATTAAGAATCACAATTGTCCCTTATTTTCCATTTGCGGCACCTTGCTAAGGAAAAAAAAAATTCAGTTGTTGGAGATATGCACTCCAAAAAATAATAGATAAAAAATGGATAAAGCGCAAAGACAGCGCTGAAAAGGCCAGTATGTATGTATATATATACAGTATATACATACTGTATATATATATATATATATATATATATAAACAAAAGCTCTAGAAAAATACAATGAATTACAAGGCTGTAGAGAACAGTGCACTATTGCAGACTAAAGTTTTAATTATTTGAATAGCTCAGTCGTAAACTAAAGTGGGCTGGTCTAAGCCATGAAACTCCAGGGCTGAAAATGAGTCCCACTCCGGCCCTGATTAAATCAGTAATTAGAGGTGGATTTGTCAAGGTAAAAGTAGTCAATGATTGGGTAGACTGAGTTTGCTCACAATTAGAAATAATCGGCTCCTCACCAAAGGTCCCACATAAAGCATCCAACTTTCCCTGAAAGTTTCATATTCAGAAATATTTAGAAACATATTTTATTTAAGGGTATATGAAAATGTAATATTGCTCACCACAGCCAAAATAGCACCAATCTCAAATAAATTTGAAAGAAAAAGGAAATCAAGGTCAGCTCTATAAACTGCTTTAGACTCTTCTTCACCCTCGGTTGTGTTTAAAGTGAGAGTGGCGAAAGAAGAGACATGTCGGAATTAACTGTTAAATCAACTAGTGTGTACATTTAGCCTGATCCCTATATATTCCTGTGTTCTGTGACGTGTTGTTCTTAGAATAAAAAATAATATGCATGAATATATTTATAGTTCTATTCAGTGACAACCAAAATAAAGCTGATTCAAACAACACAACAAGAAAGTGACAGAAAATACTCACCTTTTGCAATGCTGAAGTCAGACAATAAAATAACAACCACACATGTCTTGAGAAGCATCTGCTTGTTAGAAATAAGCATTTTTAGCATATTTTCACATTAAATCAGAAGATATTTGATATTTTGTCAGTGTAAATGTTTCCTGGGTTACATTACATTTAATTCTTAAAACATTTTAGCTACTGAAAAATGTTGAAAACATTTAGTGAAAAAAAAAAAATTAATGTGGCAACTTACCATTGCACAAGCTACAGTGCCTTTATTTTTTTAACAGACCACAGTATAGCAACAGGTTGGGCTATTCAGGCTGTCATTGCCTCTGAATGTTTGTATGTACTAGTCTACAGAGTGAAAAAAATAATTTCCTGTAAAGGAAATGGGTTTAGGTTTATGCATTCACACATACAGTTCCATATATACAACATTTTACATTTAATTAAATTTGTTACTTGCCTTTTCTTTGTAATTGTCTGTGAAGTATATTAACAATGACTGAAAGTGAAACATTTTGCCCACCATTTTTTTCTTCACATGCTCAGTCATAATAACAAACATCTTATTTCAGTGCACTCTCCTTTACATGACTTTTAGAGAAGGGAAGAACTCAGTTTCCACTCTCTAACCAAGTTTTCACACCTTAAGAGGGAGGTTTCTGTTGTATGAGCAGAGCATGACAAAGTGCAGTTGTTAGTCATTTAGTTTTAATAATCTGAATGAATAGTGTATTGAATAGACACAATTGCATTGGAAGCTAAGAACAAACAGTGTATAAAATATGTATGAATTAATATACAGATGTTGAAGCTATTTCTTCATTACTTTCCTCCATTTGAAGATCACCAATCGTACTACCAGGATTTGACAGCAGTGCCTGTTGAAGTACAGCATTTGCAATGAACACTACTACAGTATTTTTGCATCTCATCAGAAGGCTATCTGTAATTTCTTGCATTTGTTCAATTTCCCAACATGATGTCCTAAATTAAAGTGATAGCTTACCCAAAAATTAAAATTCTGTCATCATTTACTCACCCTCAGGTTGTTCCAAACCTGTAGGAGAATATGGGTAACCAAACAGTTGGAAGTCAGTATGGAAGTCAGTGGTGACCGTCAACTGTTTGGTTAGCCATATTCTACAAAATATATTTCTTTGTGTTCAGCAGAAGAAAGAAATTCATACATGTTTGGAACAACTTGAGGGTGAGTAAAAATGTATTGTGTATAGTGTATCTGTTTATTCACACACTCATAAATTATACATGTTTATTTAAATTGATACTGATTCATCTGAAACCGTACAGACAGAATTGACACATTCATGTCGACCTGAACTTTTTGTTGTTATTCAATGTAAATTTCTCCATATATGTACAAAAGCTTGGGGTCGGTAAGATTTCATGCTTTTGAAGAAAAGTCTCATGTTCACCAAGACTGCATTTATTTAATCAAAATACAGTCAAAAACAGTAATATTGTAAAATATAATATAAGTACGAAATAAGATAATTTGCATGTAATCATATTTGTTATGCATTTAATGCAGCTTGTTAAGTCACCTTTAAAGTACCATTACACACTCTAAAAAATGCTGGGTTGTTTTAACCCAACTTTGGGTCAAATATGGACTAACCCAACTGTTGGGTTCAACTTTTCAATTACATTTTTATCCCAAAAGTTGGGTTAGTCCATATTTGACCCAAAGTTGGGTTAAAACAACCCAGCATTTTTTAGAGTGCATGATAAACATTAAGGTCCTGACCGTTCCTCAGTTATATTTAAGATAGGTTGTCCACTCCCATCACTGGCCTCAGAGTGAAAATCCCCAGATCTCGCCAGCCAAATAGACAGGTCTACAAGTGAATGATTTGAACGCTAGTCTGTAGTTCCTCTGTTCACCTGTGGCGCTGTGAAGAATGCTGAAAGTATTCAGAGCAACGTGTTCACCGTGCTGTAGGTGAAGTTGAGGACAAAAATACACACAGATAAGGCTCAACATAAAACTATGCTGATAACAGGTATGAATACATTCATAATGTGATTATTCTGCAAGTATTGTTTCGGACAGATGTTGCATCCTTACTGGTAGAGAGAACCACTCAGCACATCAAGAATCCTACCTAAAAACAAGCAAACATTCCAAAAATATAATCCAAAAAGACTTAATACATTAACACTTAATTACATAACACATATATTGCTAACAAATGGTGCTTGGATCATCTGCGTAAGCTAAGTATATACACTGCTTTTTTAACTTTGATACTCTAGCATTAATTAAGAGTGTGCATCCTATTAACATCAGCATCCTACCTGGCTGGCAGACTGTTTCACAGATCACAGGACAAATGTAACAGTAGGAACAATCCTGTGGAAGGAGAAGGTAAGAGGGTAGGTGATGCATAACATGTTCATAGACCATGTTCATAGATTTTTTTATCAACATTAAGATTTGAAGTTAAATTAGGTATAGTGCTTGGGTGTCCACATACTTTTGGCCTTTATTAATATGAATGTTGATCATATTAAGAAAGAACACCTACGTCACAGTGATTGCAGTGTGCTGACGTGTCTCCTTCCTCACAGGGACATTTGTCACAGGTACCGCAGTGCTGAGAAGAAAGAGAGAGGCGGACAGAGATAGAGTAGGAAGCTACACCTCTAAGGTTTAGGAAGGGATCACACCAAATCTATACTTCAGTAAGTTCATGGTGAAATTACTTCATGCACTGATCATCGTCATGATGTCATCAGGGTCAGAAATTAACTTGATTGATTTCCAGGCCTTTTTTTTTTTTACTTTTGTAAGTGCATTTTCTAGGATTACCTTATTAAATCTATTAGTGTTGCCTTTTATGTCAAATACTTAACTATAACCAATTGCTAAAATCAATCAGAATACTGTAGACTTTTACATATAACATTTTATCAACATCAACAAAAATCAACTTTACACTACAATGGTGGAACAGAAGCTGCATCTCACACGGCATGTTTATTTAATTCTGCTTAAAGGTGGCATGCATGTAGCCTACTTAAAGGATAGAAATTATAGAATTAAAGGAATTCATTACAGGGCAGAACTGCAATATTATGACAAATTGTTTATTATTGCTTCTGATTTTGTAATAATGATTATTAATGTTGAGTAATAGAATATATTAAAAAGTCGTTTTTATGTGTGGGGAAATGGATCGTCATATTCTTGTAGGCTACACAGACAAAACAAGGTAAGAACTGTTTATGAATTTGTTTATTGTTTTCCATGCATTAGAAAATCAAGATTATATACTCTCGCAAAAAATCCTTTTTATAATCCCATGAAGCTGTCTACACTGCACAATTAATATCTTTACATTGTTTACACTGTAGCAGCAATTTGTTGTTTATGATGAGAGAGAATCCGCAAGAGTGCAAGATTCATTCAGCACGTGTATGCACAGAACGAAAATTGTGCAGAGGTCATTTTTGTCCCCTTATCTTGAATTTGGGAGACATTTTTGTTCATTTTGGTGGCATTTTAGTACCTCCTTTTTGTTTATTGTAGGTGGACGTCCAATCCAGGGTACCTACAGTATGCTCAGTCTTTCTCAGTCTGTTGGAGCTTCCAGTTGGCGGTCAACAAGGCTGACTTCATCCCTGCCTTGGACAGTCATCAAACCTCTTAAAATGTTTTGGTCTGACAGACAAGGATCATGCAACAAAATGACAACTCTCTAAATTCTCTCTACCAACTTTGTCTCCAACTTTGGAAATCCAATCCTCTCTCTTCTCTCTGCAAAAACACATCCTTATAATATCAATTACTGCTACTAAGACTTCAACATCCACCTGGACGAACCTCAAGCAGCTGACTTCCTAGAATTTATGGCCTCATACTCCGCTGCAGCACACAATGCAAGCTCACCCATAACTGTATCCCTAACAATAATCTTGTCACTTTCTTACATTTCTCTAAACACATTTTTCACCAGTTGTCTTTCATTCTCTCTGAATCACCGCTGACTTGAGCAAGTATCAATCTCTCATCTCCTTCTTCTCCTTTAGTTGATTCTTCTGCCAAGGTCACTTACTACTGAAACAAGATCAGCAACACTTCAGACACCTACAGACTATTAACAGGATTTTGTACAAGAGATCTCTCCAACTCCACTCAATCACATCAATGCGTCTCCTACTACTGGCTACTTTCCCACCATATTTAGGCAAGGCTTGGTTGACCCCACAACAGTTAACCCTACAGCAGTTGAAAGATAAAGACTAGTCCTGCCAACTTTTCTGTCAAGTTCTTGAAATATTTGTTTAGTCACGTCTAAGGTTTTCTGGAGAGAATATGTGTCCAAGTCACATCGGCTAATCATTGGGGTGCAGGGTTCGGTGTTTGGTCCATTCTTATTCTTAATGTATACTTTCTGTTCTGTTCTTAGATACCAAGGAGACTTATTTAAACTTCCTATAAAATGCATGCTGAAAATTAGTGTAATTACAACAAAACAAAACAACTTGAATTATTCTGTTTACATTAACTCATTCTCCCACCGTCACAAGGACTTGTCTCCCTGGGTCACATAACCTTGAACAATACAATTACTTCTTTGAAGTGACCCTTCACTAACAAATTTGTGGAAGGGCCCATTGTGAAGGCACTCAATTGTTCACTTTCATTTGGAACACCCCTACAAATGGTGCCCTTCAAGGGCACAAAAATGGAATTTGGTTATTCATCTGACAGCAGTAAGTTAAGGGAAAGCTAGTTGACATTTGCCACTGAGAAAGGTATAGTTGCTTTGTTCCATGTCAAATGGCAGCTAGAAAACTCAAATGCACTTTTAGTGTTTGTGAACTTTAACTTGATAACAGACTCTAGGTTTCAGTGGTGGCCATACAGTCGAGTGTTACCATGTAACAATAATGCTGTGTGTTAGGTTCAAGTCAACAGCATTCAGCCAGAAAGGACTTAAAATGGTTGGAATATTTCAGCTGCTGTAGCTGTTCTGATGTAGTGAGCTATTTTAGGGCCAATGTGTGACTTCATATACTTACTGAGAGGCATTCACAGGACTTTGCAAAGCCAACAATGGCCCTGTTCCAAAACAGCATTTCAACCCTATAAAGCTCACTGTATCATATTTGATACGCAAATTTCTAAGATCTCTAAATCATCAACATGATCAAAGCTTGAAAAGCTGAAAAACCTGTCTGCTACGATCTACTACATGCCTTTTCTTGTCTGATTGATAGTTTATACTACTTTAGCAAATAAAAGGCTTTTTAGTATAATTGTAAAAATGTCCACCTTAGGTTTTGGAACATGTGTCTTTTGCGGTGAAATACATTATCAGTATTAATGATTGACAAATTGTAGTTATAAGTAATATGTAAACGTTACTCAGGAATTTAAATAAGGTATGTATTACCATTAATATTATTTTTTTAATAATCGTTCTTAAAGGGGACATAACACACACAGTTTCTGCCAATCTTGAGTACCTATATAATAGTATCACATCCTTCATATCTCCGAAGAGTCACATGATGAAATAGTTTCCTAGCTTTTTTTTCCCAAGTAAATATACTGATTTTTTTTTTCAGTGTAAGCAAAAACAATTAACATTGAAACTGATTCTCTGTAAAGGCTATTGAAAATGCTAATTCAGTAGTTACCTTCAACGATGGTCTCTTCATCTTCCCCATCTCCAGCCTCCTCATTATCTTCATTAGCAGCTACCTTTTCCCCATCTGCCTCTTCCTCTTCCTCACCTGGTGCTCCCTCATCCTCTGCTGCTGTTTCTTCTTCCTCTGTTGTCTGTTGTGCTGATTCCTCTTCTTCTGCTAATTCTTCTTCTACATCTACCGCCATCTGCTCATCCTCCTCTTCTGCTTCTTCTACCTCTTCCTCTTCATCTTCTACTCCTTCTGCCTCGTCATCTTCCTCTGCTACTTCCTCTTCATCTGCTCCTTTTTCTGCCTCCTCCTCTTCCTCAGCGTCTTCCACTTCAGCCTCAGCTGCTTCTTCCTCCTTAGTTGTCTCCTCTTCCTCAGAAGCTTCCTTTCCATCGTCCTCATCTTCAGCTTCCTCTGTTTCCCCATCTCCTCCTGCATCTTTATCAGCTTCTTCAGATATATTTCCACCTTCCTCCTCATCAGCCACCTCATCTTTCTCACCTCCAGTAGGGTTCAGACCCCTCAGCACCTCGGCTTCCTCACTTTGCAGTCTTTCTTCAGCCTGCACAGAATCCTTGAACGATCCAGTGCAAAGCAGAGCTACGATAAGGCCCAACAGCCAACTACGTGAAGCTACCATCTTGCAGTCACTCCCTCACACACACACAAAAAAAACAGTTTATAAAAAATGTGTTCGTATCCACCCAAGAGGAGCAGTTTCTTATGGGGTTCAAAAATCCAAGATCTTTGGTTCTTTGGACCAAGTACTTGGAAGTGCAGTCACTGGATCCACCAGAGAGAATTAGAGAGGGAGTTGAGTGACAGAGAGGGGGCTGGTCTCTGTTGTATGGTCACATGTATATTTGCACCATTCAGAGAATGGTGTAGAACAGAGGAACATACTGAGATGATTGACAGGGCCACATGCAGAAGACACACTTCTAATGCCCTTTATTATTACTTTGTCTATGTGAGAGAAAATGCGAAAAATAGAAGTGCTCATGAGTAATAGAAGATTATTGGAAGGCACAAATCAACTTTAGGACCAACACAACACAAACATAGACACAATCGAGTGAAGCCAGTCCCATTTTGACCCTCCTTAGGCCTGACTGGGTCTGGTGGGTGGGAAGCTATATAAAGAGGCTCTCAATAGCAGCACTGCATGATCTGACCTTCAATAGATCACTCAGCTGCTTAAACTCCATCCCTCCCTCACTCGCTCTCGCTTTCCCTATACCGGGTACTTTTCTAAAGGTCACCTCTATACATCTTAATCACAGCATACCCTTTTATCTACTGCTGTCTGCACCTGCTACAATTTACATCACTGGATGGTGAAAATGAAATTCGTATTTCGTTTTCTGGAAGATTTTCACATCTAGAGTAAACACCAACCAGTGGAGTTCTCCACAGGTTCCTCTAGCAGAAGTCTTTCCTGACTCGTACCGGAAAACTAGAGGACTTTTTGTCCACAAAATGAAAAGAACACTTATAGTATATACCACCTTTGGGGAGTATTTTAAAGGGGTCATATGATGCTAATTCAAGTTTTCCTTTCTCTTTGGAGTGTTACAAGCTCTTGGTGCATAAAGAAGATCTGTAAAGTTGCAAAGACTAAAGTCTCAAACCCAAAGAGATATTCTTTATAAAAGTTAAGACTTGTCCACGCCTAACTAAAACCTAAAATATCACAAAGAAAGAAGGCGTAACTTTTATTCTCACTGTAGTATTTTTTTTATATATATAAAGAATTTGCCACTGATGATTCAAATGCGAGTTTTGAGCAGTGTAGAGTAGTGCTTGTTGTTTTTCATTTCTCCGATCACAAATGCAGACATGGTTTTATGTTTACGTGGCGCAATACGCAACGCAACGCGTAAAAACACAGTATAAGTCATTATAATCCGTAATTATGTCCCCACTGGATGCAACAAATGCCTCGTTTGTAATGGGTTTTAATGTTTTTGTCTCGTCACGCCGGGACACACGGAAACACAGTATGGTAAGGGGCGTAACATTTCCGTCACACGCTTGAAGTATTCAGCCAATCACAACGCACTGGATAGCTGGCCAATCAGAGCACACCTCGCTTTTCAGACCAATGAGCTTTGTAAAAATCGACGTGTTTCAGAAAGGCGGGGCATAGAGGAGAAACAATAATGTACATTATGTGGAAAATAATGTGTTTTTTGAAGCTTAAACAGCATAAACACATTGCATTACACCAAATAATGTTATTTTTAGCAATATCATATGACCCCTTTAACTTAAGCGCTGCAAGCCATGCTTGTTTTCTCTCATCAGTCTTTGACAGAATGCAATGCATACTGGACATGAACATTCTTTTTGGGTTTGCTGGTGCTCAAAACAAGCCATTTCCAAAAATCCCTTTATTGCCGTTGCTGTGGCAGCCAACAACAGCAGAGCTTGACCCTGAGCTAATTTTTATTCTCAGTAGTATTCAAAAGTGTTTTTGTTTAATTAATTTGCTGTTTTTATCCCATATTAACATAGGGTCCTGTGTAGACCGTAATAAGGCAACAGTTAAACAGAAGTTGAATCCGCCAGTGGGGCTGATCATTGGTTGCTCAAGAAAAAGTACACTTGAATACCCTATGAAATGTTTTTTTTTTTATGTTTCTGAAAGTTTGAAAGAAATTGGTTCTAAAATCTACAGGGGTGCACATAAAGTGGTGTGCAGGTGCAGACCAAAATAAAAAATGTGCTCACTGGCATACCGACTTGGCTAACAACTGTTAATGCACAATCACCGTTTTAGATCGACTAACTGTAATACTATACAAGATTTCATTTCAAACTGAAAGCATAAACTTCGACTATGTGCTGCCGGTTTCACAGCAAAATGTAAAACTGGCAACCTGCCAAAATTAAAGCTTGCTGATTTTAGGTTTGAAAATGATAACTGATATAAAGAAATCAAACATTAAAAAGGAAAAAAATCTATGTAAATATAAGCATTGCATTTTTAGGTGTATATAAAATAATTGTATTTTTATTTAATCTTCACTTATTTTAAAATAGTAGTATGTATATATAATTGTATTTTTATTTAATCATCACTTATTTTAAACGAGTATTATGTACAGTATATATATACATATATAGTATAATAGTATTATCACACTTTATTATTAGATTTTTTTTTAACTAAAAGTGCAATAAGATTATTATTACTTTGAATCATTGTTTTTATAGTTATATTTAATATGTCACACTATATGTGCAGTGAGAACCAAACCCAATCTCCAGGTGCTCTCATGAGAAACAGACTGAAAAAAGTATGTGCATCCCTGTATATATATACACACACACACATACCCAGCCCTCCAGCCCTACAAATGTATGAAAGAACACAATATATATAGACACTTCATATTTAATGAGTTAGTATAGATTACATTTTTTTAAGAACATTTGCAAAAGAGTTTGCATTGCATTTACAGCATTCTGACCATCAGGTGTGTCACCTGCGTGTGCGTTTGGAGAGTTTTCAAATAATGAACCATTTTGTGAAGCAATTGAAAAGCTCAGTTTCTACCATGGCTGTCACATAACTAAAACCTATTGCCACTTGTCCTGCCCAAACTTCCTGTTTAAATGGATAAAACATTAACACAGGAAAGAAAACTTAGTGGGGTCTACAAGTCCAGAGAGTCCATTGGGATAGCTTTAGTTTTGGAGGGGTGGGGGTCAGGGAAGAGAGAACATGCTGAAGGATCTGTTGCCCCTGAAATCCGAGAGACCAACTTGGACACGCAATTCATTTATCTCCTCTCTGTCTGCTGATTCTGTTTTGCTGGGGTTGCCAAAACATTACAATCCTTTAAATGGTTACATAAGACATTATGGTTTCAAAATGTATATTAAAAGTCTAATAATAATAAAAAAATAGGCCAAATGAATACAATATCACAAATAAGACAATGAAGAACTGGCATCACAAAATTAAACATCCAAAAATAGAATAAAAAAGACCCAAACAAAATCCAAGTACATTGTTACAGAATGCAATTACAGTATATCTTATGAAACATATCTTGCTATATTTAAAGTGTAAACAATCTTTGCGGCATTCAGTTCCATATTTGAGTGCACAAAACACTCAAGACTACATAATAAATGTGAATTGTTCAAAGGTTTTTTGTTAAAAAACAAGACGACATACAAAGTTGTATAAGTTAAAATATGCTTTGTTTGAACACATATGCTTTTAAAGGGATAGTTCACCCAAAAATCATCATTTACTCACCCTCAAGTTGTTCCAAACAAACCGTTATTAGCCTGGTTAGTATTTTTGGACCATCAACTGTTTTGCTACCAACATTCTTCAAAATATCTTCTTTTATGTTCAGCAGAAGACAGACATTCATACAGGTTTGGAAAAACTTGAGGGTGAGTAAATGACAGAATTTAAATTTGAGGTAAACTATCACTTTAAGCCATCAAATCAAAAACATTCCTTTAATCTTCTAAATCATGTTATAGCTCTATAAAAATCAGATGCTATGAAGACAGTTACCCTGACCTTATAGAAAAACCTAACAATAAAAGTAATCTATGAACGTAACATGACATAATTGACCTTTCAGTGTACAGTAAGTTCAAGGACATTCCGTGCCCTGTTCTCTTCCCACAATCACCTGCAAAATGAGGACAGGTCATTTGGGAGCACTAAACTTGTAAGAGCAGGATGAACTGTGAAAAGGGCCAGGATGACTAGTTTAAAAATGGAAACCAGAACAATACGGGTAGTTTTTTGACATGTCATTGCCCCTCCTTTGACTGACTCTCTCCAGCTTCTTGGTTCACATGTCCGTGAGAGTGAGAAACAGAAGACGAATACAGGAAAGAAGGCTCTTTTTCATTTCTCAATGGAGGCTGAAATGACTGGGGCTGAAAAAGATGAACCATGAATCAATTTAGGCTGGAAATGAAAATATCTTCTGATTGTCAGGCAATGGCAAATACATCCACTAAAGCTGTGACAATATAAAATATCTGACAACAACGTGCATCATTTTAAAAGTTGACAAAAAGTTATATACATATACATATATATATATATATACATATACATATACATACACACACAGTGGGTACGGAAAGTATTCAGACCCCCTTAAATTTTTCACTCTTTGTTATATTGCAGCCATTTGCTAAAATCATTTAAGTTAATTTTTTTAACTTAAATGATTTTAAAAACACAGAATTGTTGACATTTTTGCAGATTTATTAAAAAAGAAAAACTGAAATATCACATGGTCCTAAGTATTCAGACCCTTTGCTCAGTATTTAGTAGAAGCACCCTTTTGATCTAATACAGCCATGAGTCTTTTTGGGAAAGATGCAACAAGTTTTTCACACCTGGAGTTGGGGATCCTCTGCCATTCCTATTGTAATATGTATTGTGTTATCACATATACTTTTTTACAGTACAACTGTAATTTACAACAGTAGTATATTTCTGTTTTTACATTTTTTTTACAATTAGAGTTAAAACTAATAACAACAACAACAGTTCAAACTGCTATATATGACAAAATCGCAATTACAATATATAAAATAGATAATTTTAAAATAAAAAAAATCATTACATATTTTATCTGTTTACTTGCATATCACGTGACTATTAACTACCATCAGAGAACCGTGATCTTGCGAATATGTTGTTCAATTATAGAAATATTAACTTAAAATCTCTGGGGAGCTTCACATAAATATTTCAAGTTTTATTTTATTTCTTTATTTTTAAGTTTGGTAACCCCTGTTTTTAAATCACTTGTTATTCTTACAAACTATCCTTGATTTTTTTTGTTTTTTTTGTGTCACCCAGCAGTTGAAAATCACTGTGCTCAAATATATGTAAGTATTGTGACACAAGCAGATGTACCTTTGCGAGTCGGGTGTGCTTTAGTGCTCTTCACTGTACTGCTCTGAGACAAAGCTTCCATTATCCACTGAAGAGAAGATGTACAGTACTCCATCTGCATACAGATGAGCACTCAGCAATGAACAACATCTTGATAAAGTCTAATATACAGTGTAATGCAGATATCATATCATGTGCCCTTACATCTGATTCTAGTGCTCGCAGTCTGCGGTCAACATCTCTGATCTCACCAACCTGTTTGATGACACCGTCCACCCTGAAACACACATCATATCAACATTCTGCATTAATCTGAGGAACAACAAGGTTTTGATCACATTTCGATATGATTTTGTTAATCAACTCTGATTAATAGTTTATACTTTTTAGCAAGCAAAAGGCCTTTTAGTATAATTGTAAAAACGTCCACCTTCAGGCCATCTTTACAGATTTTTAGAAAGTAAACATAATAACATTTATATTGTTAGTAATACAGTATTTCAAGATGAACACTTACTGGGCCAAAGCAACTTGGGTTTACTTGATTATCCATACTTTTTTTTTCCCAAGTTTTTTTTTTTCAAGTTCAAATGTATCAAATACAACACATCAGGTTCATCTCTTATCATCATTGTATTATATTGCATTATATGTTTTGAAACATTATATGTTTTCATCATAAAACTAACCATTTCATTCATTCAAATATCATCTTACTGGGAGATACTGATATTAATATAATTTTATGTTAGTCTTCTGTACTGTTATAAAAAGCTCAATGATTACATTTCAAACTATCAGAATTTAATCTTTTTTTGGCCATATAAATATTAGCATCTGCACCAAATTGCCTTTTTTTATACAAACCCGATTCCAAAAAAGTTGGGACACTACAAATTGTGAGTAAAAAAGGAATGGAATAATTTACAAATCTCATAAATTTATATTTTATTCACAATAGAATATAGATAACATCAAATGTTGAAAGTGAGACATTTTGAAATGTCATGCCAAATATTGGCTCATTTTGGATTTCATGAGAGCTACACATTCCAAAAAAGTTGGGACAGGTAGCAATAAGAGGCCGGAAAAGTTAAATGTACATATAAGGAACAGCTGGAGGACCAATTTGCAACTTATTAGGTCAATTGGCAACATGATTGGGTATAAAAAGAGCCTCTCAGAGTAGCAGTGTCTCTCAGAAGTCAAGATGGGCAGAGGATCACCAATGCCCCCACCTTAGCCTTAGCCTTAGCCTTAGCCTTAGCCTTAGCCTTAGCCTTAGCCTTAGCCTTAGCCTTAGCCTTAGCCTTAGCCTTAGCCTTAGATAGCCATTAGCCATTAGCCTTAGCCTTAGCCTTTTGCCCTAGTCATTTGCCTTAGCCTTAGCCTTAGCCATTAGCCTTAGCCTTAAAGTAAGACGATAAATTCTTATTTCAGAAGGAAAATGTGATTTTTCATGAAAGTTTGACTCACTTAGAAGTCATGCGTTTTAGCCTCTCTGAGTCCGTCCCTCTTCGTTTTTTGTTCTCGAGAGCCAGAAAGTTCTCCTTCTGCAAGGTCTCCCATTTCACCAACTTGTTAGCATCTCTACCCTTCAACTCCACCGCTATTATAAAAGGGAAATGCACACAATTTGTTACTTTACATCACATTTCATCTTCAACAAATCAGCTTGCTGAACTGTAATCATTTTCTAACTTTACCAAATCGGTGGATTTTGGTGGATGGCACTTTGCGTAAGTTTCTTTTGATTAAGAGGTTGATGTGGGATAGGATGATAAAGGGTGGAGCAAGAGTTGGACGTGAATGATACTCCACTATCAGATTGTACCGCTGAAACTTCCAGTATGTGTCGCTGCGCTCTTGAACCTTAGTGAAGGTATAGCTGCAGAAACGGACACAACAAGAAGAGAAATACATAGATGGATGAATAATTTGATGAACACATACAGCAGATGGATGAATAGACAAACAAATACCTGAATGTGGCGATGAGCAGGTTGACTAGTAGGATGTTGGTGACTAGTAAGAAGATGACCAGCAAAATGACCACAAGCCAGTTGTGGCTAGTGTCTCTACATGGCTCTTTCCCTTCATTAATCAGTGTCAGATTATCTGTGCAGTCTCTATCCCAATACTTCCCAGCTTAACACACACACACAATATAGTTAGTGCGTGATAACAAAAAGTTGTAAAATATTATTAGTTTTCAAGTTAAAGGAACGGTTCACCCAATAATGAATATTTGCTGAAAATGTACACACCCTCAGGCCATCCAAGATGTAGATGAGTGTTTCATCATTAGAAAAGATTTGGAGAAACTTTGCATTGCATCACTTGCTCACCAATGGATCCTCTGCAGTGAATGGGTGCCGTCAAAATGAGTTCAAACAGCTGATAAAAACATCACAATAATCCACACCACTCCAGTCCATAAATTAATGACTTTTCAAGTGAAAAGCTGTGTGTTTATTATAAATAAATCCATCATTAAGATGTTTTAACTTCAAACCTTTGCTCCTGGTCAAAATAATCTATAATATTGCTTTCTCCAGTGAAAAAGGTGTCTTGTCCGTATCAGGAGAGAAATATGCACAAATCAAGCATCGTTTACAAGCAAAAAACTGTTCTAACAAACAAATATGTCAGTGGATTTTGATGTGAGAGGACAAAAGGGGTGGACTTTTTCACTGGAAGAATCGTTAATATGGACTATGATATAAAGGTAAAACACCCTAATGATGGATTTGTTTCTTTCAAACATGCATCTTTTCTCTTCACAAGACATTCACTGATTGACTGGAGTGGTGTGTTACTTGTGGATTATTGTGATGTTTTTATCAGCTGTTTGGACTCTCATTCTGACGGCACCCATTCACTGCAGAGGATCCTTTGGTGAACAAGTGATGGAATGCTACATTTCTCCAAATCTATTCTGATAAAGAAACAAGCTCATCTATCATCTTGGATGGCCCGAGGGTGAGAACATTTTCAGCAAAGTTTCATTTTTAAGTGAACTATTTCTTTTATGTGTAAATCATATTGTACATACTGTCTATTTCTTCCACAGGAATCTGTCCAAATATATGCAAATATGGTCTGTACAAGACTCGTCGAAATGCTCTATCAGGGCTTGGGTCGTATTTGTATAGTAGCGCTTGATTGGCCACTCCATACGCACTCAGCCACACCGCCAGGAAGAATAAGAAGAAGAACGCATCCTTTATCTGTGGTTCATTCATATGAAACAGATATAGAAGTGAGATGTGAAAGGTCTCCAGCTGCTTGTGAAATATTGATGAAATCCTAAAATGTTGTGAAATGTGTCGTGAAATCCGAAAATGTGATCATTTAATTTTATGTCTTTTGTATATCTGTAAAATGATTGACACTCAATGGGCTTTTAGTGGTTTACAAGTCTTTTAGGCTTGAAGTGCTTTTAAAAGCATGAGATGAATTATGTTTTTTAGGACGGTTGCTTGGAAAGGTCTTGGTTTTATGGCAGTGCATTGCGTGCATACTGATTGCTGGATGCCATCTATTGAGCTTCATTTGCACTGAATCTCTCTGATTGTCTCACCATTTTGCCAAGTATGATTATTTTGGGACCCAGCTGTCTGTGAATTGCGAAAATGTGAATGAGTCGCAGCGTGAAGACCATGTAGTCCACACACAGTATACCACGTCCCATGTTGAAAGACCAACTGAACATCCTGAGACAGACACAAAAGTACACACACACACAGATGATTACACAAAAATATAGTAGAATGCACACCACTAAGGTATGATGAATATTTAGTAAATGCTAACTGCTAAGTTGTGACACCTCAGCCTGTTATTAGAACCCATTTTTACCCATCTTACGCTCACCAAGGCTGCATTTATTTAATGAAAAATACAGTAAAAACAGTAATATTTTGAACTAATATTAGAATTTAAAGTGACTGTTTTCTATTCAAATATATTTAAAATAAGGTGTCTTGTCCGTATCAGGAGAGAAATATGCACAAATCAAGCATCGTTTACAAGCAAAAAACAGTTCTAACAAACAAATATGTCAGTGGATTTTGATGTGAGAGGACAAAAGGGATGGACTTTTTCACTGGAAGAATCGTTAATATGGACTATGATATAAAGGTAAAACACCCTAATGATGGATTTGTTTCTTTCAAACATCCATCTTTTCTCTTCACAAGACATTCACTGATTGACTGGAGTGGTGTGTTACTTGTGGATTATTGTGATGTTTTTATCAGCTGTTTGGACTCTCATTCTGACGGCACCCATTCACTGCAGAGGATCCTTTGGTGAACAAGTGATGGAATGCTACATTTCTCCAAATCTATTCTGATAAAGAAACAAGCTCATCTATCATCTTGGATGGCCCGAGGGTGAGAACATTTTCAGCAAAGTTTCATTTTTAAGTGAACTATTTCTTTTATGTGTAAATCATATTGTACATACTGTCTATTTCTTCCACAGGAATCTGTCCAAATATATGCAAATATGGTCTGTACAAGACTCGTCGAAATGCTCTATCAGGGCTTGGGTCGTATTTGTATAGTAGCGCTTGATTGGCCACTCCATACGCACTCAGCCACACCGCCAGGAAGAATAAGAAGAAGAACGCATCCTTTATCTGTGGTTCATTCATATGAAACAGATATAGAAGTGAGATGTGAAAGGTCTCCAGCTGCTTGTGAAATATTGATGAAATCCTAAAATGTTGTGAAATGTGTCGTGAAATCCGAAAATGTGATCATTTAATTTTATGTCTTTTGTATATCTGTAAAATGATTGACACTCAATGGGCTTTTAGTGGTTTACAAGTCTTTTAGGCTTGAAGTGCTTTTAAAAGCATGAGATGAATTATGTTTTTTAGGACGGTTGCTTGGAAAGGTCTTGGTTTTATGGCAGTGCATTGCGTGCATACTGATTGCTGGATGCCATCTATTGAGCTTCATTTGCACTGAATCTCTCTGATTGTCTCACCATTTTGCCAAGTATGATTATTTTGGGACCCAGCTGTCTGTGAATTGCGAAAATGTGAATGAGTCGCAGCGTGAAGACCATGTAGTCCACACACAGTATACCACGTCCCATGTTGAAAGACCAACTGAACATCCTGAGACAGACACAAAAGTACACACACACACAGATGATTACACAAAAATATAGTAGAATGCACACCACTAAGGTATGATGAATATTTAGTAAATGCTAACTGCTAAGTTGTGACACCTCAGCCTGTTATTAGAACCCATTTTTACCCATCTTACGCTCACCAAGGCTGCATTTATTTAATGAAAAATACAGTAAAAACAGTAATATTTTGAACTAATATTAGAATTTAAAGTGACTGTTTTCTATTCAAATATATTTAAAATAGGCTGATTTGCTGCTCAAAAAACATTTCTTATTATTACCAATGTTGAAAAGAGTTGCTAAATACTTTTGTGGAAACATACAGGGCTGTCAAGCATTACCTGCAGCACAAACCAGCGATGAAGAGGGAGATGGCAAGGACATCAAACTTATTCCACACATCTTGAACATATAGCATCAACCTCTGAGAAAACGTCTTACTGCCCACAATGAATGTCTGGGAGTGAAAGAGAACAGAGTGGAAGAAATGGATGGATTAATCATTATACGATTCCATTATATGATACATTATATATACAAGCAAAGAAATGCAGCACCTACCTCTCGAATCTCCTCGCACACGATCGTGAACACCCAGAAATACAGCACATACTCAGAAACGGCAGGGCCTTCGGGGGGAGGCTGCTTGAAGTCGACCAATAGCACATAGGCATACAGAAACAGGAAGACGAAGTACATCACAAGGTTGCCGATGAATGAAGAGACAGGGGCGTACCAGTACTGCTTCCAGCGGGTAACCCAAAAGGGCCACTTCTTGGATTGGGAATTTATAGCAGTACCTGCTTACAGGAAGGAGTAAACATGGCAAGGCAATAACAAAGACAGATTCCAGTCAACCCGATCAAGGTAAAGGACCAAAAAAGATCATTCATGAAATTCCGGTGGGTTTTAAAATGAACAGTCAGACCTTTTGTCAGTCGTCTGATGTTATTTGAGTCCTCGTGATCGCCTTCACTGCGAAGTATCGCAAGAAGATAATAGATAAGACAAGTCTGTCTACAGAGATCTTATATTCATGCATGATGTATCAAATAAAACCTAATTTACTGGTGTTTGATGTCAGCGAAGGAGTAGACAGTCTCTCCGTAATGACAGTCTGTTGCTGAGGATGGAGGTGCCATCACTGACTCTTCTGCATTCTCTGCTTTCCTGTGAGGAAGATTACTTAATCATTCTTACTATGCAGTACATTTTCAACTTGTAGCATTCTGGATAAAATGTTAACTCACAATCACATCCCATCACTGGGTGAAGCATTAACTTTTAACATGAAGAACTGGAAATTGAAGACATTTTCATTGGTGATTTAAGACATGTGTTGCTTATTTTATTTTATGGAATTAAAAATCTAATTTAACCCTTACTGTAATGTTTGACACAGATGAGTGTTAACAACTTTTTTTAAAATAATGTCTTATGTCTGTTCAAAATGCCACAAAGTTTCCACACAATATAACAAAAATAAGTAAAACTTTATATTTGTTTATATTTTTGGAATGTCAAAAAGTTTGTGCGCCGGTTCTATTTGGGTCAAATTTGCGCAAATATTAGCAATGGATTTTAAAAATTCTGTTATGATTTGTGGCATTAGTTGGTTTGTATCTTCTATCCTGTCAAATAAAATTAACCAAATTGGTATGATGATACAAAGTTTTTAAACATGGTTTTAAAAGGTAAGTTACCGCTCAATAAGTTAATTGTATCTCTTTATTTCCACCCTATTAAGCATCCAGTTAATTTTCTATTTTCGTTAATGTCTTTATTCAATTAAAAAAAATCTATTATTTCATGTCAGTCTTCACAGGGTTAAACAGGACATTATAGTAAATGCAAAAAAATAAAGGAAGTGCAGCATAGTGATAATGTGAGGAAAGATGCGAGGACATTTGCATCACTGATGTACTGACTTGAAATCAATGAGGTTGGTGTAGAGGAGAGGAGGAATGATCATTGTCAACACGAGCTTCCACAGTTCAGTTCCTCTTTCCATGTCACCCCACCAGATCTGAGATAGCAGGGACTAAAAAAAAAAAAAAAGAGACTGTTTAAGAAAAACACACCTTATTTCAAAAGAAACGTCTATCTGCATGCCGACAGACCTGTACTCCATCGTGGCTGAAGAAAAAACGGGCGTCAGCAGCCATGGCCATCTTCAGACAGGTGGCGTCAACCCACAGACGAGACTTGCGGATCAGTAGCTGATTGGAATAACTTGCTTTGGTTTGGTAGCATGTGCTAAACACATCTGTCAAAACAGTCACAGTGGATAGAAGCTTAAACTTTCTTTTATCACTGGTTTTATAAGATTCCAAAAGCAAGGACATCCTACCATGAGCCATACACTCAAACTTCATGGCCAACTCCTTCATGGATAGCTTAGCTTCTGTCTCAATCTCCAGTTTAGACAACTCCCTCAATAGTTTACATCCTCCCAGAGCCGTCAGAACCGACTCACCGCACTGAGAGAGAAGAGCGGCACAGATGAGGATGATGCTGCAAGAATATTTCCATCTCAGAACAGATTATCTAAATATCGCAATACAATTTTAATAATAATTTAATAATAAAGGTGTGTTTTTACAGTAGAATTTTTTCCCCCAAAACTTTTGACCGATATATATATATATTTATTTTTTTTAAATATGAATTTTTTTCAGCCATTTATGCAAAGTTATGAATTGTAATATCAGTGCAACCCATAAATACACTATAAAATAAAGGTTCTTTATTGGTATATATGGTTTCGTTAAGAACATTTAACATCCATGGAACCGTTCCATTGTGCAAAATGTTTGTTTTTTTAGGGGAAAAAAGTTCATTAGATTTTTTAAATGTTCTTCCCGCTAAAGAAACAAACATTTTGCACAATGGAACGGTTCCATGGATGTTAAATGTTCTTAACGAAACCATATATGCCAATAAAGAACCTTTATTTTATAGTGTATTTATGTATTTATATATATATACATACACACACACAAGTTTGGGATCAGTAAGTCTTTTATGCTCATCAAGGCTGCATTTATTTGATCAAAAATACAGAAAAAAAAAACAGTAATCTTGCAAAAAAAAAAAAGTTTTCTTACATTTTAGATTTACACAAATCTTACATTTCACTGCTGGTCATATATTCTCTATATAACCATGTATGTGACAAATAGAAAAAATTGAAATGATATTACAATATAAAATAATGGTTTCTATTTTAATATCCTCTAAAATATAATTTATTTCTGTGATGCAAAGCTGAATTTCCATCAGCCATTACTCCAGTATAAAGTGTCACATGATCCTTCAGAAATCATCTTAATATGCTGATTTATTATTAGAATTATCAATGTTGGCAACAGTTGTGCTGCCAAATATTTTTTTTGGGAAACTGCAATACTTTTTCAGGATTCTTTGATGAATAAAAAGTCAAAAAGAACAGCATTTATTCAAAATATAAATATTTTCTAACAATATAAATCTTTGCTATCACTTCTTAATTTAACACACCCTTGCTGAATAAAAGTTTTAATTTCTTTCAAAAAAAAAGAAAGAATAAACACTTTAACTGTAGTGTATATTGTTAGAAAAGATTTCTAGTTTAAATAAATGCTCTTCTCTTTATCTTTTTATTCATCAAAGAATCTTGAAAGAAGTAACACAAGTTCCAAAAAAAAACATTAAGCAGCAACAGTTTCCAGCACTGATAATAAATCAGCATATTCAGATTTCTGAAGCATCATGTGACACTGAAGATTGGAGTAATAATGCTGAAAATTCAGCTTTGCATCACAGGAATAAATTAGATTTTAATGTATATTAAAATAGAAAAACGTTATTTTACATCATAATAATATTTCACAATATTAAATTTTTTCCTGTATTTTTGATCAAATAAATGCAGCCTTGATGAGCATTAGAAAACTCCTGTAAAAACATAAAAATGTATTCTGATCCCAAACTTTTGACCGGTAGGGTATAGTATATATATATTTGAATTCTTTACTATCATGTTGAAAATAAAACACTAAAAACTAAAATCAATAATTTTAAATGCTAAAAGTGAATTTTTGCATCAGCATTATAACGTCAAGTCAAATTTATTTGTATGACACTTTTGATAATACGCATTGTTTCAAAGCAGCTTTACAGAAAATCATATGATGTTAATAGTTATAATATCTTAACATCTTCATGCTTTGTAATCGTATTTAGCTGATTAGAGCTGGGTGATTATATAGTTACATTTTGTGATGATGCAAGCAGTTGAGATTTGTTATATAATATATAAAACTTGATGCATAATTTAAGTGTACTGTATATATGCAGATGAAGGTGTACATACATATGTATCTATCTTTATATAACGAGTTAGGCGATAGTTTTATTTTAAAACAATTTTAAAAAATCAAGCAGTTGAGATCTGTTATACAGCACATATCACTTTACATGAGTAAACTATGTATGCGGATAAAGTTGGATATAATACATATGCAACTTTATAAATAGAGCTGTGCAATTTTACAGTTTACATTTTGTGATGATATAGACAATGACAAAGCCGTAATGTATGGTATGGAAAATGTATATTTATTTACTTTATACAGTTAATAAATTATTTGTATTTATTTGAACTAATACTAATATGTATTTATTAACTTTAAGCAAGTGTTCAAATGTAGCCTAAATATAAAAACAGGGGAAATGAGTATGATCAAATAAATATCCAATACCACTCCATAATGATACAATATAATATCTCTAAAATCAGCCAATAAGTGATATACAGTATAGTGCATCCCTACAGCAACTCATCAGAAGCATGTTACCATTTCCCAGCAGAAGATCGCCATCTCACTATGGTTCTGCAGCACCGCCCAGAGGAAGAGACATAACCACGGGTGCTTACACATGACTTTCCGATGCGTGCAATCCTCCTTTAGGACCGCACATACTTTCTGAAGGGTGGTATTCAAAGACAACGACATTCTATTTTTAGATACTGAGCAGACAATGCAAAGCATGAATTTTCAGATTAGACAGAACTAAAGTGAGGTCTGGTACCTTCAGAGCTTTTCTTCTGGTAGATGCTGGGTCCAATTTGAGCACAGGCTTATAGAAAGGCTGGCATACCTCTCCCAATAGATCCTCCAGCAGCTGACACACCTACAGTAGGATGAGAAATCAGTGACATTCACAACAGCACATATCCATGCATTGTTTTCAGTCACATGACTTGTGCGCAAAACATCCATAGACCTGCAGCTCTTCCATCAATTTTCCATCTGCTATAAGCCATGGATATTTAGATCATCTCTCAAAAGATGAAAAGCAAAGATATGAGAAGTTTTGAGCACTTGTGTTCCATTGCATTATAATCACTTAAAACGCTTAACATGCGTAATATAAAATTCAGTATACACCTTATTGAGGATGTATATTATATACAGACAAGCATGATGATGAGCTCAGAATATGAACATATGAATGCACTAAACGGCAGGTTAAGAATACTCTTAAAGGAATCGTTCAAATGAAAATTTCTTGATTATTTACAGGTCATCCAAGACGTACATGACTTTCTTCAGCCGAAGAGAGAATTAACGTTTTGGAGGAAAACATACTTTTTCTCCATCGTACGCAAGCATACGGAGCTTAACGTAGTCCATTTTTGACACTCCAAAATCCATATTTAGGCAGCTTCCGAGTAAAACACATGACCCAACCTGACAAATAAGCGTCTTCTTTAGTGAAACGATGTCATATGCAGAAACTTTAAAAAAAGTAAAACCTCTTTTAAAGTGACGTGACATGTGGCCAAGTATGGTGACCCATACT
>NW_015505778.1:1164436-1186543 GCF_001515645.1 Sinocyclocheilus grahami | reverse complement strand
ACCATATATGCCAATAAAGAACCTTTATTTTATAGTGTATTTATGTATTTATATATATATACATACACACACACAAGTTTGGGATCAGTAAGTCTTTTATGCTCATCAAGGCTGCATTTATTTGATCAAAAATACAGAAAAAAAAAACAGTAATCTTGCAAAAAAAAAAAAGTTTTCTTACATTTTAGATTTACACAAATCTTACATTTCACTGCTGGTCATATATTCTCTATATAACCATGTATGTGACAAATAGAAAAAATTGAAATGATATTACAATATAAAATAATGGTTTCTATTTTAATATCCTCTAAAATATAATTTATTTCTGTGATGCAAAGCTGAATTTCCATCAGCCATTACTCCAGTATAAAATGTCACATGATCCTTCAGAAATCATTCTAATAGGCAGATTTATTATTAGAATTATCAATGCTGGCAACAGTTGTGCTGCCAAATATTTTTTTTTGGAAACTGCGATACTTTTTCAGGATTCTTTGATGAATAAAAAACAGAATTTATTCAAAATATAAATCTTTTCTAACAATATAAATCTTTGCTATCACTTCTTAATTTAACACACCCTTGCTGAATAAAAGTTTTAATTTCTTTCAAAAAAAAGAAAGAATAAACACTTTAACTGTAGTGTATATTGTTAGAAAAGATTTCTAGTTTAAATAAATGCTCTTCTCTTTAACTTTTTATTCATCAAAGAATCTTGAAAGAAGTAACACAAGTTCCAAAAAAAAACATTAAGCAGCAACAGTTTCCAGCACTGATAATAAATCAGCATATTCAGATTTCTGAAGCATCATGTGACACTGAAGATTGGAGTAATAATGCTGAAAATTCAGCTTTGCATCACAGGAATAAATTAGATTTTAATGTATATTAAAATAGAAAAACGTTATTTTACATCATAATAATATTTCACAATATTAAATTTTTTCCTGTATTTTTGATCAAATAAATGCAGCCTTGATGAGCATTAGAAAACTCCTGTAAAAACATAAAAATGTATTCTGATCCCAAACTTTTGACCGGTAGGGTATAGTATATATATATTTGAATTCTTTACTATCATGTTGAAAATAAAACACTAAAAACTAAAATCAATAATTTTAAATGCTAAAAGTGAATTTTTGCATCAGCATTATAACGTCAAGACAAATTTATTTGTATGACACTTTTGATAATACGCATCGTTTCAAAGCAGCTTTACAGAAAATCATATGATGTTAATAGTTATAATATCTTAACATCTTCATGCTTTGTAATCGTATTTAGCTGATTAGAGCTGGGTGATTATATAGTTACATTTTTGTGATGATACAAGCAGTTGAGATTTGTTATATAATATATATAACTTGATGCATAATTTAAGTGTACTGTATATATGCAGATGAAGGTGTACATACATATGTATCTAACTTTATATAACGAGTTAGGCGATAGTTTCTAGTGCTCTGCATTTATCCCATCCAAAGTGCGCACACACACACACCGTGAACACACACCCGGAGCAGTGGGTGTGTTGCATGATGTATACAAGTTAGGAAGTTCATGCATGAGGTGGCAAAAACCGCTCCATTGTTGACAAGAGGAACTTGCAAATACTAAATAGTAAGCACCCTTCACACTGTAAAACAGTCCAAAGCATCTTTGTGGAATGATTTTGAAGTTGGAGGAAAAGAGATGGAGTTTTTCACCCAAAACTACTTCTTTGAACCCGAGTACAAGGATGAAGAACTTAGATACAGTGGGCTGACCATTGTGGAACAAGTCTCAAGAGCCAGAATACACAGACCAATCATTAAATTGACACAAATACTAATATATAGCATCGACCATTCAACTTTTAGACAGGTGCCCTTCTTCATAGTTCTTGCCGCCTCTTGCGTGACCTTCCAAACAACCTTCTGGGTGTGAACTAAACCGAGCTGGACCAAGGCAAGCATTTGTAGTTAAAAAGTATATCATTTTTGAATTTTTGTTCTGAACATTACTGATCATTTCTCCAAGCTGGATTACTTTAAAGCTGTCTGTGGATTTTTGACTGTCAAAATGGTATCATTAGATGGAGAAAAATCCTGGAATGAGTTCTTCTAAAGCCTTAATATCACTTTGGCTGAAGAAAATAAGGTGGGTGTTACTATGAATTGGTGACAGACTAATTAATCTGCCAATTTTTGTCAATTTCCAGATCTCACCTCATACACGCTGACGCGACATGTCTGATCACTGGACTCGTTCTTGCGCTCGTTAAGGAGATGCTGCAGGAGAGTGCCGGCCAGAGAGGTGTCAGAGATGGAGTTGTAAAGATCCTCCAGTCGGCCGTAAGACAGGTAGCCCAACATGTTCAGACCGTTGTCAATGAAGAGACGCACAAACTGGGGTTTATTGTTCATCAGGGCATCAGTCATGGAATCTTCTAGATCTTCATACTGCGTATGCCAAAATATAACAACTTTAATTATTCACAATACATAACGCATAACATTAGTAGTTCATGTACATTTAAATATGAATACAAGGTTGTGGTTTTTTTTGAGTGGCCATAAATTCCTGTGCTTCTGAGAACTTCGTGGCTGAAGAAAATAAGGTGGGTGTTACTATGAATTGGTGACAGACTAATTAATCTGCCAATTTTTGTCAATTTCCAGATCTCACCTCATACACGCTGACGCGACATGTCTGATCACTGGACTCGTTCTTGCGCTCGTTAAGGAGATGCTGCAGGAGAGTGCCGGCCAGAGAGGTGTCAGAGATGGAGTTGTAAAGATCCTCCAGTCGGCCGTAAGACAGGTAGCCCAACATGTTCAGACCGTTGTCAATGAAGAGACGCACAAACTGGGGTTTATTGTTCATCAGGGCATCAGTCATGGAATCTTCTAGATCTTCATACTGCGTATGCCAAAATATAACAACTTTAATTATTCACAATACATAACGCATAACAGATTAGTAGTTCATGTACATTTAAATATGAATACAAGGTTGTTGTTTTTTTTGAGTGGCCATAAATTCCTGTGCTTCGGAGAACTTCTGAGAAATATGGGATGACTTGGTGAGTTAGTTAAAGTATGTTTAATAGTACCATAACGTCTCAAAAGACACACTACCATTCAAAAGTTTGGGGTGGTAAGATTTTTTGAAAGAAGTCTCTTCTGCTCACCAAGGCTGCATTTATTTGATCAGAAATACAGTAAAACAGTAATATTATGAAATATTACATTTTAAAATAATGGTTTTCTGTTTGAATATATTTTAAAATGTAATTTATTCCTGTGAGGCAAAGCTGAATTTTCAGCTTCATTACTTCAGTCTTCAGTGTCACATGATCCTTCAGAAATCATTCAAGAAACATTTATCATTATCAATGTTGAAAACATTTGTGCTGCTTAATATTTTGGTGGAAACCGATACATGGTTTCAGGATTTTTTGATAAATAGAAGGTTCAAAAGAACAGCATTCAATTTAAATTGAAATGTTTTGTAACAATATAAATGTCTTTACTGACACTTTTGATCAATTTATTGTATCTTTGCTGAATACATTTATTAATTTCTTTCTTATGGGCCCCAACCTTCTGAACATTAGTGTACATAAAAATGATATTCCTTAATTTATGTGAATGTCATTTTCAGTTTTGCCACTTACGTTTATGCTTTTGGCAGATGCTTTTATCCAAAGCGACTCTTCATTCAGTGTATACATTTAATCAATTCATGCATTTCCTGGGAATCAATCCCAAGACCTTGGCTTTTTTATTGCCATGCACTGCTGTTTAAATTACAGTAACACTCAACAACTTGCCCTAGTTCAAAAGCTAATATTTCTTACAATTCTCTACTGTACCTTCCAGTCAATGTTTCCATTGAAGAGTTCACTCTTGGCAATGTCCACTCTGTTCCAGGTTACAGCCAGCTTCAACTCATCAACATAGGGATTAGTGGTCACTGAAACCCGCTGTTTACTCGCTAACACACAGCAAAATTACATACATTAAAATATATGACATGTATAAACACCAAATGTCCACTGTAGACAGGAGTTAGAAGTGGAAGTGAGGTACAAACACTGCAATAACCAGTTTAAGTTTACCTTGCACAAGCACTTTAAGCATCACAGTGTCAAAATCATCCGTTCCTTCTGCGTGATAAATGGAGATGAGGTCTTTTTTCTGATAGATGCTTAAAACCTTTCAGGAGCCAGCCAAACAACAAGAAAAAAAATAAGTCAGTGCTCAAAAAAAGTGTCTGTGATATGAACTGACTGATATGGAGCCAAATTACAGGAGGATTAAAATGACTTTAGAAAGACAGGAAGGTCTACAAGTAAAATCAGTTGACTTTAGCTATCCTTGTTGCATTATTTGCCAGTGGTGACAATGAAAAAATTGGAAACGTATGTTTAGTGTTTTTCCCCCCAAAGTTTGTGTATGTGTAACACAAAAAGTATTTAAGGGGCGGTTTACACGCAACGTTTTGAGCCAAAAACTGGAAACTTTTTATGCGTTTTGACTGTTCGTTTACATGACAACAGCGTTTTGGGGACTGAAAACGCATATTTTTGAAAACGGGTTTCAAAGTGGAATTTTTTCAAAATGGCACCGTTGTCGTTTCCGTGTAAACACCCAATACCGGAATCTTTGAAAATGGTGACGTCATGCGCGTGCGTAGTACATGTTAGGTATGTAGACATGTGCAGTACATGTCAATTTTAAAGGCAAACATACACAACATACACAACAATGGCGGAGTATATGGTACTTTTGTTGCTGCTCAAGAGTTTGCTAACGCTTCTTCAGCAAAGTGTGGATTTACTTCACCAATAATACAACCAACAGCGGAGACGCATCATCCATCATATAATCTTCACTTCCCTACAGGTATTGTTTACTAACAAGGTGAACACGCCAACTACTGGCCTGGCATACGTAATACAGCGTTTTTGGCCGTTTTCGCGGATATGTGTAAACCAGTGTAAATGCGAATTGTTTTGAAAACATTGTCGCGTATACGTGAAACTTTTTAAAAACGCAAGGACCCACTCGGAGCGAGAACGAGGTGTGGCGGTGAGGACCCGGGGGAGAGGGGTAACATTGGTGCCGTGACCCGGATGGGAGTGTGGTTCAGGGGGGTGAGTGCAACGGAGACCAGTGGTAGGTGCTGTGCAGGTAAACCTCACTCCCCTGATCTCAAGAGACGCACTAGCGACTGACGCTAGGGGCTGCGGTCTTTAGCCTCCTTGTTAGTGTGTCCACCTCACATGCCGGTGACCCGGGTTCGAAACCCACTCGGAGCGAGAACGAGGTGTGGCGGTGAGGACCCGGGGGAGAGGGGTAACATTAACAACTGTTTCTTTTGGTTATCTTAATTTTAAGGCCTGTATGTGGTTCAGTCCTAGAAATATAGGGATCTCAATGTGGCTCAATGAGTAAATTGTTCACATTTTCAGCAAACAAAAATCAAAGGTCACTTGGGAATACAGATGTTACTTTTTTTAAAAGAGAAATGTCTGAAGGAAAGAAAACGTTGAATGTTGTAACATTTTTGAACTGTCATCATTGGCATTTATTGCAACAAAAATTGCTAAAGTCAAATTTTACCAGTAGACCTACCCCTGTAATGTGGCTCTAAATATCAGGTGAAAATTGTCATTTTGACACCCCTTTTCAAAATAGCGGAATACTCAGTAAATTCTAAGCCATGACAATAATATTCTGGCTTTCATCATTATTTATGTTTTTCTTTCTTCAGAAAAAAAAAAAAATTTGAGCTGGGGAGGTTTCTGAAGTTCTGTCACAAAATAGCCCACTTTGATGATGTTATATGATTAAGTAAAGAGTGTGACGTTCACCTTGTCAACAAGCTTGTCCATGTCTCGCTCTGAAGGAAAGTATTTTTTTACTTTCGTGGCTATTCGTTCTCTAAGCTCCACGTTGGGAGTGCCTTCCTCCTTCTCTGCTCCAAGTACAGGCACTGAAGCAGACTGCACGTTCTCCACGATGTCACTCACAAGATTGGCAAGCCCACCCGAACCAGCCAGGACCAACCAGGGCATTGAATTCATCAGAGAGGTATCTAATGCCTGAGATGAAGAAACATGGTAAAGGGCCGTTCACACAGATTGCATCTCTGCGTCAAAAAACATGAGATGCAGCGCACAGGAATGGTTAAAAATAAATAAATAAATGCAGAATGCCATGTTGCCATCAAATAAAACAGTTGCCATGTCAACTTGCTACAGTAAACAAAAGCTCACAATGCGAGTGGCGCTGCTTGTAAAAGTTGAAAAAGGTGTCTTAAAACCCAGCGCTCATGTGCGAGATGCTGCAAAAGACGCGAGACGTGAGCGCAATGGTCATACACGTCCGTCTAGCACCTGTTTACGTGGAAAAACAATGGAAAAGTAGTGCACTGAAATGGAAAAACGTGTTCTGTGTGAACGGTTCCTTAGAGAAAAATTAAAGGGATAGTTCATTCAAAAATGAAAATTTGCTGTTAATTTACTCGAGATGTAGGAGTCTGTTTTTCTTCAGTAGAACAGTAAAGAAGATTGGTCAGTGGCTACCAGCACTTGAGAGTCAAAAAAGCATATACAGGCAAGACAAAATGAATACCGGTGACTCCTGACAATATATTTAGGTCTTATGAAGCGAAACAATTGGTCTGTACAAGAAACTTAACATTTACAGCATCATTACCTGTAACCCAGAGTCTCAGGCATCTAGGGAAGTCCAATACTTTTCCACAAACTTTTTTTTTTTTTCTTCAGATAGTTTGTTTCAATGAACTGGTTCAAATAACTGATTTACCAGGTTGTTTACGTAACCACACACTGATATCATGTATATGCAATTATATTAAAGCACTCGATGTGAACAAATGTTTTATAAACAAATTAAATAAAATTTAAGTCAAAGTTTTTGTTCCTGTTTTATTTATGTTGATGTCACAGCTTGCAGACGATCGCTACGCAAAAGCTTTGCAGGCTCGTGACTCTTTAGCTCCTATTTAGCTGTATCTCTCTTTTATAAATCTGATAAAACTAAAGACTCTTTGGAGATATGAAGGATGCAGTTCTACTCTATAGGTACTCAAGATTAACATGAGATTGGCAGAAACTGTGCGTGTTATGTCCCTTTTAACTCGTAGATCTATGCTGGTCAAGCCAAGAAATGTTTCAGATTATTCATTCTGATTTGATGAACTGGTTCATCCAGTTCATTTAAAAGAACCAGTTCAAAAGAATGATTCATTTGCAAACTGGGTATCACTCCAGACCATGTGCCTGTGGCTCTAGATGACAGGTAATAATATTGTAAATAATGTTCAGTTTGTTGCACAGACCTATCGTTTAGCTTCATAACACATCAATATATCATCAGGATTCATGGTATTAATTTTGTTTTTCCTGTATATGCTTTTTTTTATTCTCAAGTGCTGGTAGCCACTGACTTGCTTTTTATAAATTACCAAGAACCGTGGTTTCTGCTAAAAATCTTCTTTACTGTTCTACTGAAGGAAAAAAAGGTCACTTACATCTAAATTACAGAGGAAGTTTTGTGTTTAATAAAACTAATCTCCTCACCTCCACCATGGAAGTTTCTCCAGATATCAGCATATTCAGAACAGGAATCTCAATGCTTGCACTGCCTGCATATGAGATGATGCATTTAAGCAATTGCATATCAGTCAGTATGAAATCCTTGTTGCTATAATGAAACAGATCTTACAATAAAATACATAAAACATTATATTAAACACATAATATATTTAAACATATTAAACATTCCTACTGAATTTGATTGATATTGTTCATATAATTCAGCTAATATAACGTTAAAGTTTCAGTAATATACTCGTATTATTGTCAAACTTTGTCAAATTCCATCATCACATTCCCTTCTGTGGACGCTGCCTTTATACTAAAATGTATACTAAATTTCTTTATACTAAAAGATTTGTCCTCTCTTGCAATAGCTCAAAATGACCATTAGGTGGCAAAAACCTCTCCCTTGTTCAAATCAAGGTTTTGCTGGTTAGCCGGTTACAAGTCTGTTCGATGAAACAACTGCAACGAATCCAAGCAATGTAAAGTCAACTCTACATCAATAATATTCTATTAAACACAAATGCATCATGAACATTTATAAACCATTCCTAAGAAGAGAAGAGTGCCATTCAGTTTTATTTTGTACCTGGACGCTGACGTGAAATGTGATTCTCCAGACGGCCTCTGAAAATGACCTCCCCACCTTTACGTCCTACGGTCCCATCATCCACCAGAAGGAAAGCCTTGTAGTTATTATCCAGACACCAGGAGTCACGTGTTGCATTTTGGACAAAATACTTTGCAGGGAAACTTCCCTAAGAGAAACCGAAAGACACTGTTGTTCTGAAAGACTGTGAACCACAAGCTAGTACATCTGCATATTGGGGTATGATTTTTTTGCACTTGAGTGTTATTGGGGGAAGTCTGCCTTTTTTATCGACTATGTTCGGAATTGCATACTACCATACTCCTCTTACTATTTCTGAAGTACATAGCATGTATGGTCTGAACATTACGCTCCGCAAGCTTGTTTTTGCCACAGAATAAAAAAAATAAAATAAAATAAATGCAATTGCTACTTTCTCACAATTCTGACTTTTTTTCTTGCTATTCTAAGGGGGAAAAAATTATTTCGAGATATAAATCCAGAGATATAAGTCCAGATCACTCCCCTCATCTCAGGGAACCGAGGTTACGTTAGTAACCAAAGCATTCCCTTTCTAAACAGTTTCTCTCTTGGGCAGCCATGTCTGGTACCTCCAGAGTACAGCCACCAGGAGGACTGAGCATCCAACTTCCCTAACTCACCTGATGATATGAGGGAGCAAGGAAATCGGAGTGAATGCATACAGGAGAGTGCTGGGCCGATCGTGGGCCAGAGCATATTGCTCCTTGAAGAAATAAGTAGGGCAATGAGAGTTGTCTTCTGAGGCGAAGAGGTCCACGTCTGCCCTCTCGAAGACAGACCAAATCGTCTGAACTACTACATTGATGCATTGCAGACAGCATGTCTGCTCCTTGGTTCAGTCTGCCCGGCACATGAACTGCCCTGAGTGAACACAGGTTGCAATGTGCCCATAAAAGAGGTCTCGCCATCCTGTAGAGGGAGCATGACCTGAGACCGCCTTGAAAGCATTAGCATCAGCTCCTTAAAAGCATAAGGATTCGGGCTGGACTCATCCATTGCATGGAGGAGTTTGGCTTGAAACACTTGAAGCACCACCATCGTGTGAAGCACTGAGGCAGCTTGTCCAGCTGCTAAATAAGTCCTGCCCACTAGAGCTGAGGTGGTCCTGCAGGGCTTGGAGGGGTGCACAGGGCCGATGGAAGGCAGAGATGTGCCTTCATTGAAGGCAATCCGCGAGCGAAGCAGGGCGAGACTCATGCTCTCGCAGTGAAAGCAGTCTGTCTCAGTGTGCGCAGAACTTAACGTGGGCGTGGCTCAGGCAAGCGATGCACTTACTGTGCCCATCTGAGGCATGCAGGGGTGCCCGACACAAGCTACACTCGTAGCACGGCATTTGCAACAATGCCACAGAAATTTGCTCCTAGGAAATTTGCTTTTTGTAATCGCCGGATGGCCGCAGGGGAGAAGCGCTGAAGAGGAGCATCTTTCTGCTGCCGGGGCACTTCTATGGTAAAAGCAGGTTTGTTCGTTCTTCTTCTTCAGAGTCCAGTGAAGAGATGATCCTCGTGCTGAATAGGGATGTAACGATTACCGGTTTGACGATAAATCATGATAAACTTCCCCACGGTTAGTATTACTGTTTCATCTTTTAATTATCACTTATCATTGTCAGCGAGTGGATTTACAGAGACTTATATTTACATTCAGCCTGTGAGCAGTTTCTGTCTGGCCAAAAACGGACCGAATTTGCATGCCCTGCTGTAAATTTTGATCGGTTGATGAAAAACAAGCTTATGTGGATTCTACACATTTAAACAATTCAGATAAGTTATCTACAATTATTTATGGAGCAGATCAAATGCATATAATCATTTATTAATCATTTATCATTTTGACTTATATATTTTCTTTATTTAAAGGCTGAAATGTGAGGTTTACCTTTTTATTAAACTTTTTCAAAGCTTTCTTTAAACATTTACATTAGATATTTCAACATGCTATTAAACTGTTGTCAGTCAAGTTGTCATTTAAAATCCGAACATCATTGGTAATGTTATTGTTTTAGTGATTATGCAAACAAAAAGTCATTTTATTTGTTGATAATACTGATAACCGTGATAATTTTGGTCACTATAATCATGATAAGAAATTTTCATACTGTTACATCCCTAGTGCTGAAGAAGAAAATTCTGATGAAAGCGCATTCAGTTCCAAATGTTTTGGCAGGCTGAAATGCCATTTGTTTGTGCAGCTATACAAACATGAGCAAATCAGACTTCAGTATACAAAGTTGTACTTACCGTTTAAAAAAAATTTTTATTCCATGGCAAAAACAAAAAAACAGAATTGTAAGATGTAAACTCAGAATTAGAAGTTTATATTAAGAGTAACTATATACAGTATATATAGTGTATAGAGGGAATATGTTTTTGGGAACATTTATTTTCAAGATACATGTTGTTTATTTGTAGGAAGTGTACAATATTTAGTATTAAGTATGCCTAGTATTGCACCGTCAGTAATGTAATGTATTTAGTAGTGTTACCTCAGGGTTAACAAGCTGTTGGCGGTTATGTACCAGACCCCAGGGAGCAATGCCTATAGGAACCACTTTATTGAAAGTGGTGGAAGACACTGCAGAGGCATGATCTCTCACAGCCTCTCCTACACACCTGCCGATGCCTTCCCTCAGTCCTGCGGTTATGATCCACGCTCCTATACATCCAAAATCAAAATCCCAAAGTTTAATCAGCTAAAGAGAACCCCACATCACACCCATCCTGGTCTTACTCCACTGGCTCCCAGTTGTGGCCAGAATAAAATTTAAAGACCCCCTGTGGTGAAAATCAAATTTTTAATGTTGTAAAATTAGTAAAGACAAACACTTAGCAAATTCATCAGTTGGTACAAAGACTCAAAAATGCAGTTTGAAACCACCTGCCATCACAAACATGTGACTAATCCCATCAACTTGTGGGATGGGGCTTTTCATATCATTAGCAAAGTGTTTCTACAAAAGGATGTTGATTTTTAGAAGGCAGCAGTCTGAGATGGTGAATGATACCATGGTTTATGTAACATTAGCAAAACATTATTAACTGATTGACAACAAAGTCAAGCCAAAAGCTGATGATATCTATTACAGTTAAATTAGTTAACCAAGCTAATGTGGAGCAGGTCTGGGCTGGTGTGATTGAGTAGAGGCATGCATATTATTTGCATATTCATGAATCCGTGTATACGTAATGAGGGTTGTAGAGTTATATTCAAGCCAATTTAAGACATGAAGAAATTATTTTCACAGGAAAAATAAACATTTAAATTCTGTAATTTTAATTATTAAAGATGAGCTTTAAGGGATATAATTAGTGAATGCGGGGGGACTTGAATGAATGAGCAATGCCTTGTTATTAGTGCTGTCAAACGATTAATCGCATCCAAAATAAAAGTTTTTGTTCACATAATATACGTGTGTGTGTACTGTGTATATTTGTTATGTATATATAAATATACAAACCTACATGTATATATTTTAAAAATACATGTATATATTTATATTCATATGCAATTTATATTATATATAAATATTTTATACATAAACAAAACATTTTTCTTAAATATATACATGCATGTGTATGTATTTATATACATAATAAATATACACAATACACACATATATTATGTAAACAAAAACTTTTATTTTGGATGCGACAGCACTACATATATAACCTTGTATAAAGCCTCGCCTTGTATAAAGATGAATGTATGATTCATATAATTGCTTGCAATACCCGTCACTGAGTAAATTCACTGTGGTCATGCACTTCTCTTTTTCTCATTATGCATTTCAGGTGACATTTACAAACAAAAAGTCACATGGCATACAAACCTTTTTACAAATAAACAACTAACATGTTCTTAAAACAAGCAAGTCTAAAAATTACAGTCTGGAGATCGAAAACTTCTACTCAAATATCAACACTTTAACACTGTTGTGAAAGCAGCAGAATGAAAATGAATGAACAGTAAATGAATCATATTATGTGAGGAGAGAATACGACACCTGTGCTCTGTGCTGCTTTAACCAGCCCCTGCTTCAACACGTCTCGCACCCAGCTCTTGACCTTTGACCTTCCTTCACCACCAACCACTGACACCACCAGGTTTGGCTGCCTCAGTTTCCAGTGTTTTCTCATGAAATCAAAGACCCTGGAAGGATCCGTAGTGCTGGAGAAACGCAGAAACTGGAATAAAGAGAAGGATTAAAGGGTTAGTTCATCCAAAAATGAAAATTCTGTCATTAATCACTCACCCTTGTGTTGTTCGAAACCCGCAAGACCTTCGTTCATCTTCGGAACACAATTTAAGATATTTTTGATGAAATCTGAGGGGTCTCTGACCCTCCCATAGACAGCAAGGTAACTACCACTTTCAAGGTCCAGAAAAGTACCAAGATGATCGACAAAGTAGTCCGTGTGACATCAGTGGTTCACTTGCACCTGACCTAGATCCGGCGTGATGACGTCATTCTGGATCTGGGTCAGTGCTGCCACACGCTCGCGTCATGGTACTGTTGTGAACGTGCGTCCAAAGTGACGCAGTAGAGACAAAAATGTGGAATAAAGTCGTTATTTTTGTTTTCTTTGCACAAAAAAGTATTCTCGTAGCTTCGTAACTTTACAGTTGAACCACTGATGTCACACGGACTACTTTGTCGATCATCTTGGTACTTGGAAGGGTACCAAGTAAGGTATCCTTGGAAGGGAAGTAAGATTAAAATGGGAATTAAAGGTGAAAAGCAACTGTAAATTACAAAAACAAACTACTAATTTGTGACATATGGTTGTTTCGTCAACTATGGGCAAATTTTCTGTGAAATTAAAACTATACACGGTTTACTAAGAAAATTATTTTTGTGCTTTTCTGTGCCCTTGACACAGACCAAAACATTCTAAAAAAATAATAATAATAAATAAATTTAAAAAATAATAATACTTAATTACTGCACATAAATTAATCTAAACAACAAGTGAAAACAAACTTTTTTAATAATTATTAAGAGAAGGGTGTTAAGATCAAAACAGGAATCCAGCCAAAGAGCAACTTTAAATTACAAAAATAAACTTCACCTACCTGTTTCTTCACCTACAGGCAATGTTTATGTCCCAGGGGTTGATTATGATTAAAAATGTTTGTTATATGAAGCCCAAATTAAAACATGACAATTATGTTTTAAAAATGTTTTTATATAAATATTTAATTATTTTACCTGTGCCACAGACCAGAAAAGTTTTTTAAAATATCATTTATTACTGATTTACTTATTTAATATTAATTATTCTAAACAAAATGTATAAACAAACAATCATTAAGTGAAAATTGCAAAATGCGATATCCGCCGAGTTATTCTGTCATGTTTTCTCCCTTTCTTTCCAAACTGCGACAAACGCCAGTCTCCCTTTTCTGCAGAATGCGATATATCCGCTCAACCAATCACAGCGCACCATTCCACGCACTCTAATGGCAGCGCTTTGAATACACCCGGCATATTGTGTAGCTTGTCAGTGTAAGTGTTTTTATTTATGCCATTAATGTTTTTGTTAATACAGCATATACAGGGCCGGATTTACCTCTTTTTGTGACACAGGCAAAACAATTTTTTGGGCCCCCCTTCCCTATTAATATAATAGGCCTAATATTACCACCCAAGCAAACAAAAATATATCTTAATCAGAGGAAACTGTTACAGTGTTTTCTATCACAATAAGCGCTTGCGTTCAGTCAATAAAAATCGATTGTAGTTCTTAATTTGTTTGAGAACTGAGAAAGACCATTCCATTAATAGGTGTGGCGACGTGGCCACATAACCACTTCGGGAGTGCATTATTTCTCTAATCATTTTAATGGCCTAGAGTCACAATTACACATTGTCCAGATGATTTGTTTCAAGACATTTGACATGTTTCCATCCTGAAATCTCGTGTTGAACTAGCTAATTTTTTACGCACCTCATCCCAAACCTTTCGTTGCAAATTCCAAAACGTCATTTTAGAGCATATAACAGAGGCTTGATATGGCCATTGATATGCAGGCTAATGCAGTTATTAGAGAGAGAGAGAGAGAGAGAGAGAGAGAGAGAGAGGGAGAGAGGGAGAGAGGGAGAGAGAGATTAAGTGTGTGTGAATACTTCCATCTGTGCGTCTCTCAGCAGTATTCAGCAGCAGCATCTACTAATATTGAATCTTTAAGTTGAACTGCTTCAAGAACCTCGCTACTGAGAAATGTCATGTAGCTTTTCAGCTGAGAAAACTATTTTATTGATAAATTCGCCGGGCAGCCGCAGCTCTGACAACAAGTTTCTGTCTATGTTGTGTATTTTCAACAGTTTCGATATGAAAAATAACTTTTATATTGATTCAATGGATTTATTGCGTTTTGGGGAGAAAAAAAAGTGTCATGGATTTATTGCATTTTGGGGAAAATAAATAAAATGTTATAATAAATCCTTGAAAATCTAAATCTGGATTTGAATTTTTAATGTTATTATAACCTAAAGATGCTATGTAAAAGTTTGAAACAGAAAATAGTGGTTTTCATCTTGCCACTTTCTTGGTAAAAACACATTTTTACTCAAATTCATCAAAATGGATTTATAGCGTTTTGGAACCAAACTCCCCCCACACACACACACACACACACACATATATATATATATATATATATATATATACACACACACAATTCATTTAAATCTGATTATGTTGCATAGAACTGAATAGAAATATATTTATATTTAATATTAATATAGTTTCTGTCCAGTTTTATTGTTTTACTTTCAATAAAAGTGTGGTTATTTTATTGGCTTGTATTTTATAAAGTTAAATTAAATAGTTTTTCGGGCAAGTGCACCCAGAATTTTCCGTTTCGGCCCAGAATTTCCATTCCGGTGCATCTCTAATAATATATATTTCTATGTGTGTGTGTGTGTGTGTGTGTGTGTGTGTGTGTGTCTGTCCCAGACTACTAATATCAATAAAGTTTTTTTTTTGTTTTTTTTTCATATCTCATACAGGATTCAGCCAGGCTCACTACAGCCGCAATGGCATTAATTTGAACATATATATAAGGAACTCACATAGCTGTGTCTCTTGCCGGCTCCTGCAAACTCCAGTTCTCCATAGGCATCTGTGGGCTGCTCGGAGGAGTGCTGTGTGCTGTCCCAGTGACAGACAATGGCTGTGCTGAAGTAATCGCCCAGGGCCACTGAGGGGTGGAAGTCTCGCGTGGCCCCACACTGACACAGACTGCCATTGCTACAAAAAAATAAAAAATAAAAAAACGGTCAGAGGATCTGTGCTCTGACGAAGAGGTACTGAATACTCACTAAACGTCAACCATCTTACCTGAAAGAGTCCTCCACAAATGTTGTGCACACTCTCTTTTTAAAGAACACTGGAATCCAGCTCTAAAATCAATAACACATACTTTTAAATAATACACTATAAAACATGATACAACTGTGGTCTTGGACTTACACTGTCAACAAGTTACCAAGATAAAGTCAGTGGTATTAAAGGTGGGGTAAGCGATTTTTCAAAAACGCTTTAGAAAACCGATTCGGGCCGAATAGCAAAACAAACTTGTAGCCAATCAGCAGTAAGGGGCGTGTCTACTCGTGATGTGGAGGAGAGAGGGTTCAGTGCACAGGACGGACATTAGCGAGCCGAGCGACAGAAAGATAGAGATGGCGGATAAAAAAAACAAAAGAGGAAAACGTCTGCGGAACAAAAGAAGGCTTAAGGCAAGAAGTAGGACCCGTGTAAATATCGGATCAGCTTTCCAGCGCTGGAGAGAACTCAAGGAGCGGAAGGCCTGCGATCGGACGCCGAGGTTGCTTTGTTTCTTCTCGATAGGTGACTAACACCGTGTCTGCGCCACAACAGCTAAAGTCTGTCTAGTACACTGGACGCGACAAAACGATCGCTGAAAATCATTTGAAATTTGTGTCAGTGCGCAGCAGCAGTTTTCTGTCAGGGATTTGTCGTGTCCAGTGTAGACCATAGATATGTATATATATCTATGGTGTAGACAGCATCACTGATTATAATGAGTTCTAAAGTATTTTGTCGCGCCGCGCCACTCGTGTCCGGTGTAGACACGGTGTAACATTGGTTTTGCTTTGTTTCACAGAACTAATCATTGCCTGTGTTGCGTACATATGTGAGGGGCGGAGCTATCAAAATAGGGGCGAGACCCTTTTGGGATAGGGGCGTGTTTGTTTTGGTGATTTCAAATGTCAACATTGGCTACCAGAAATCACTTACTCTGCCTTTAAGCTGATCATGTGATTCATTGAGGAAAAAATACTGAGCGCAACTTTAAAATGTGTAACACATTATCTTATTGGTAACACTTTACTGTAGGGTCACTATTAATGAGAAATATATTTTTAAAGCATGTATTCATTTTTGTTAATGTTAGTAAAATAATTGTTAATTATTCATGTTAGTTCACAGTGCATTAATAGTCCAAACAGCTGATAAAAACATCACAATAATTCACAAGTAATCCACACCACTCCAGTCCATCAGTTAATGTTTTGTGAAGTGAAAAGCTGTGTGTAAGAAAAAAATCCATCATTAAAGTGTGTTCAACTTCAGACGGTTTCTTCCAGCTAAAATGTGAGTCCATAATTTATAATATTGGATTACTTGTGGATTATTGTGATGTTTTTATCAGCTGTTTGGACTCTCATTCTGACGGCACCCATTCACTGCAGAGCATCCATTGCTGAGCAAGTGATGCAATGCCACATTTCTGCAAATCGACCACAAAACTAGGTTAAACGGCTCACTTCACCCCGACTTGACTTGTAATTTTATCATTAAGTCCCCACCCACCTCTTTCATCAAATAAGCAAGTCAAACCAGTTTACCCTTTACAGAACCTCATCACTTATTTAGACTAGAAGAACTGTTAAGCTTTGTGTGTAGTGTCCCTGCAGTGTCTGGTGCACTGAAACACCAAAGCACAAACTTTACTGATGCACAGTACAATTAACTACTATCATTAAACAGTTCTTCAAGGGAATTTGGGGTAATACTTTTTGGAGAAATAGGATAAGTACTTTAAACAGTTCAAAGTACATCTTCTGAGAACTTTAATGCAACTTTAAATAAAATTATTAAATAATTCTGCTAAATGACTAATTTACTTTCTTAGATAAACTTACCCTACATATGTGTGTGTGTTTACATTGATTAGAATTGAATTGCTGTCATAGAAAATGGAATTGAAATTCCATAAAACAGAGTATAAATTAATGATGAATGTTTTTATCCTGTTTATCATCAACTTTTTTACAGCTTATAAGTCACTTTATATATAAATAACAGATTGAAATCTGGAAAATTATATGCTTTTTTTTTTACTTTATCGTGTAAGTAAACTAGGGGTTTTAAAGGGGTCATATGATGCGATTTCAAGTTTTCCTTTATCTTTGGAGTGTAACAAGCTGATTGTGCATAGATAAGATCCCTGAAGTTGCAAAGAATAAAGTCTCAAAACCAAAGAGATATTATTTATCAAAGTTAAGACTCTGCCACGCCCCCCTAACGGCTCGTTCTAACACGCCCCCACATATCTACCTCACTGTGTGGAAATATTTGCATAATGCCACCCAAATGTGCACGCAAAGAAAGAAGGCGTGGTTTCAGTAACCGCAGTTAGTGTTGAAGCAGCATGTCAGAGAGACGCTGTGTGTTTCAGTGCAAAAGCAAAAGCGCTTTATTTGGCCTTCCGAAAGTAGATGCATTTAGAAATCTTTAAGATTACTTACAACAGAATAGCAATGCATTTTATGGACGACCGTTTCGTGAACCTAGGAGAGGAGGTCATTCTGACTTTGCTATGACAATCTGGCACTTCTGAATCAGCTACTGTTTTGTTATTAGTTTAAGTATTTGCTATTGACTGTTCAAATGCGGGGTCTGTCTTTACATTTATTTTGAAAGATGAAGCTCGCGATTATGGTAAGGGGCGTTACATTTCCGACGAGTGCTTGCGGTGTTCGGCCAATCACAATGCACTGGGTCAGCTGGCCAATCAGAGCAGACTGCGCTTGTCGGAAGGAGGGACTTTGTAGAAAACGAAGCGTTTGAGAGAGGCGGGGCATAGAGGACCTACAATAATGTACAGTATTTGAAAAATAATGTGTTTTTGTAACATTAAAGCATGTCAACATATTCTGTTACACCAAATACACAAAATAATGATCTTTAAAAAAGCATCATATGACCCCTTTAATATTCAAACTCCCCTCAATATATATAAAAAAACACAAATAGTCAAATACTTCAATAAAACACTTGTAGTACAATAAAAAGGTACAACAAATGTTACTGCACTTTAACTTGAACACTGTAGTTAGTAACACTCTAGAAGAAGCTCATGCCAAACACACATGCACAGTCTTGTAATAACCCATGGCATGTTGTTTTTGAGAAACTCCCTGCAGTCCTGCTCAAAGCAACATTAAATCGAAACCATACCGAATTGCAAGCAGTCCGTCTTTGTATTATCAAGAACATAATAAATGGCCATCAAAAGGTTGGAGCGTGCTTGTAAAAATACAAAATCAAGGCAAAGAAGTGCTTCGGTTTGTAGCTATAGGTGCTGCAAGTAATTTTCTGCCAGACCTACCAGATCTTGTTTCGGCATCACGGCCACTGCACCTTCTTCAGCTTCCTTTTCATTCATCTTGGCTTGTTTATGGACTTTATAAAGTCGCTGTTTGTCGTGAGTTTGACTTCAGAGCGCTCAGTCCATGACACCCGTGAACGAGGAAGTCCGGGAGCGCTCGAGACTCTACCTGGGCGCTCAGGTGTTAAGGCGCGCAGGGTGTGAGTGCAGAGGAGAGAGCAGGAAGAGGCACGTGATTGGAGACGAGAAAAAGACGACATGCAATGTTATTAGTTATCTGATTATCTCATTGTATTTATTCATGATTTAGTGTACAACTTCATTTTTTGATCTGGTGTTTTTTATATTTTATTATTATTTAATAATATATTTATTACTTCCTGTTATGAAACAGGACATCATTTCATAAATGTCCACTGTAGAGGACACCAGGACTAAAAGCATGTTTATTATACATTTTGGGAGACAAAAGAATTGAATAGGAAAACAAATTATACATCAATGTTCTTATGAAATATGAGATATTATTATGAAAATCTGGCCAATTACTACTACCATTATTACACTTCTTTTTTTCAACATGCTGTCCCAACAGCACTTTAATATGCAAATTAGATACAGTGTGTAGATAACATTGTGCTTAATGAGAAAACCAGTTTATGGAATTTTTACACACATATTGCATAAAGCAAAATGCTATATCAAATCATTTTGTTATATATTTTATAACATAGTTGAGAACCATCCTTAAACAAAGTTAGGTATAAAAAAATCCTGAAACCTAAAAATTGATTGGTGATTTTTTTTTAAATCCCATTGTTTTTGTCTTTTCATGTCTATTCTTGTCTAGAAAAACTGAGTCCTGGTGTCCTCTACAAAGCACATAGCATAACATATAAATAAAATATCATTTTTTTTTCATATCCGTCTTTGTATTATCAAGAACATAATAAATGGCCATCAAAAGGTTGGAGCGTGCTTGTAACGATACAAAATCAAGGCAAAGAAGTGCTTCGGTTTGTAGCTATAGGTGCTGTAAGTAATTTTCTGCCAGACCTACAAAGCACATAGCATAACATATAAATAAAATATCTTTTTTTTTTCATATTATTTTTCCATTTTTTTCTTATGCTCTAAACAATGTAATGACATGAAAAATACTAAATTCACAAAGCTTTTTATTTCTGGTTCTCAGGAGGATATATCATATTTAATAAATACATTAGAAATACACGTGTGTGATTTTATATTCAATTAACAAATAAAGTCAATATTTAATTATTCATTGTAATTAAATATATTTATTTTAAATAGAGAAATCAAATTGCCATTTATATATTATATTAAAATTAGTAACAATGTCTTTACTAAAAAATTTTAAAAATCAGTAACTTTTGCTCCAAAAATTTTTTTTATTATGTACCCTATTTTATTTTTTTTTTTTAATGTACCCTAAAAGGTAACAGGTCCCCCTCATCACTTTTTGTAAATTTTTATTTTTAATCATAAAGATTTTTTATTCTTTATTTTAAAATTATAATTTAACATTATAATATAGACATTTTATTTATTTTTTCAATTATTTTTATTAAACCAAAATATCTGACAATCAAAAATATTTTTATTTTTATTATTTATTTTTACTCAATAAAAATAAATAATATTTTTTGATACTTTAATGCTCAAAATATATGGCATATTTTCCTTTAAAACCCGATGGTAAATATGTTATTAAATTGTTGAACAGCACAAACTGTAGACCATAAAGTAGTTCTATGTGTTGTTTATTCATTGTAGTACTTTTGTCACCTTTATATACATTTTTAAATAGAACGCATACAATCTTTATACAGTAAGAGCAACCTAAACAAGGTCTATCAAAGACATGCAATATCTTAGTTAATTAGTTAATACAATATACAAATAGTTAACTTATTTGAACTCTTTTTTTATAGCAACATCCTGAGCAGTACCAGTCAAATACATTCTGTTCACTGATGAATGAGCAGAAGCTCATCTGTGATGTGTATTCTTAGCGTCCATATCCTGTTGGGTCATTTGCATTTTTGGATTCTTCTTTTCCATTGCTCTGACCCATGCGGTATAACTTGCTCGCCAGGTTGTGTACCTGACATGTCCCAAGCTGACAACCTCTTTGAGCTGCTCGCCTTCTGCAGAGGACAAGACAAATGTGAATCCATGTGTGTAACTGATAATTGATATCAACTTAAATCCCAAGAAAACAACACAAAAATATATGTTTTTTATTTATATATGTACAATACCATTCAAAGGTTTTGGGGTTTGAAATAACATAATACTTTTATTCAGCAAGAATGCATTAAATTTATAAATAGTCACGGAAAAGACATTTACAAAATATTTCTACTTCAAAAAATACATGCTGTTCTTTTAAACCTTCTGTTCATCAGACACTTATTGCGGTTTCCACAAAAATATTTAGCAACTGTTTTCAACATTGATAATAATCAGAAATGTTTCTTTAGCAGTAAATCAGCATATTAGTATGATTTCTGAAGGATCATGTGACACTGAAGACTGGAGTAATGATGCTGAAAATTCAGCTTTGATCACAGGAATCAATTACAGTTTAAAATGTATTCACAGAGAAAACTGTTATTTTAAATTGTAATAATATTTCACAATATTGCTGTTTTTACTGAAGTTTTGATTAAATAAATGCAGTCTTGGTGAGCTGAAAAATATCATACTGACCCTGAACGTTTGAACGGTACTTTAGCTCTCACTTACTCTCTGGCTTTTTGAAGGATGGTTTGTAGAAGCAGAGAAGAGGTTGCGTTTAGATGCGTTTTTCTGGTGGTTTTGGTCACAACTGATGGAGTCTCTCTGTCAGTGTCAATCAAGGTCATGTCTCTTGACCTCTGTATGCTCTTCACTAATGAGAGGCTTTCTGTCTGTGTCCTGTTCAAAAAACACATGTGACAGTGAATATACTGTGTGAATATACTGTAGCGTGTGTGTGTGTGTGTGTGTGTGTGTGTGTGTGTGGTGAAAGTGCACACACCTCTGTGTCTGTCTCACTGGTGTGGTTGTGCTCATCGGTATAGTCAGCAACAACAAAACAGCCACTTCCATAATGGTATGACCTACAGAGATATAAATTACACACAATATATAATAAATATAAATGTATTATATATAAAACTTAGGCCTTAGGCCAAAATATATAGGCTTA